>NC_133650.1:82213192-82513192 GCF_009905375.1 Apium graveolens | reverse complement strand
AGAAGTAGACATCTCGATAAGTATAATGGCTTATTGAGATCTCTATTACTACAGTTGATATGACATATCGAAGTCTCTAAGTTCTCGAATGTGAAGTTGACTTGTTGAGATCTCTGAGTTCTCGAGTATAATCTTGACTTATCGAGATCTCTGAGTTCTCGAATGAACTTTGACTTATCGGGATCTCTGGGTCCTTGAATGAATATCATTTCATAACCATTCAAAATCATTCAAAAGCTTAGGTTGTTCCAACATTGTCATACAAACAATTCAGAATATAAGTCAATACAAAATCGCAAATAACTATATTAAATTAACTAATAAACAAAACTACTAGTGAATAATTTTTACATATAAGTTGATGATGTGTTTAGTAAATTATAACTTATAAGTAAAATATTTTCAAAATAATTAAAATTTTAATAAATGAGTATAAACCAAAATATATATTTAAAAATAATTATATTTGAAGATATCTTTTGACAAGGGGAAAAATAGGTTCTTAACCTCTGTTAAAGTTTGATTCGTTGTAATACATGAAAGAAAAATAAGGAGTTAACAACATAATATAGAAACTAAAAAGTACCACCAGTATAACATTCAGTTTATCAAGTTTCACGGGCTAAGATGATGAAGTTGTGACACCATTTAAGATGAGTCTGATTAGAAGAGAGACATATATAAGCGCTACCCGAAGGAATTTAATCATGATCTTACATGTTTCGAGTGTCCAACCAAGACAAAAAATGAATATTTTTGGAAAAATGCACGGAAAAGCATAGCAAGTAGGTTTTGATGGTCAACATTTAAGGAATTGGTACAACTTTTAAGGACAACTTGGGTATTAATGAAGCACGGGTGGGATTGGTTTTGTTCCATCGCTTGAAAGAAGAAAGTGGTGTAAATTTTTTTATTAGAACTCTACTTGATGAAGAAGGAAGATTGAAGTGTCTTTTATGGATTGATGCTCGCTCTTTGTTCGCTTACAAAGATTTGATAATATAGTTTCGCTTCTTACTACATCTCGAACAAATAGGTATGTTATGTCGTTTGTGCTTTTCAACAGGGTCAAACATCACTATCAATCAATTCTTTTTGAATTTGCACTAATGCAGAATAAATTGAAGACAATGTTTGAGTGAATTTTAGGTACTTAGCTAGAGACATGGAAGGAAAAGAACCATTGGCTATCATTACCGACCAAGGTCAAGCCATGGATGGGGCAATTGAATCTCAACTATCTAACACCACGCGTTTATTGTGTTCGTGGAATATTAGTAACAAACTTTCCGATAAGCTTTCAACCTATTATTCGAAGCACCTGAAGGTTTTAAGGGTGATTTCAACAATTACATATACCACTCATTGACTGGAGATGTGTTCGAGGATATGTGGAAAGCACTAGTGTTGAAGTATAACTTTGAAGACAATACATGACTATAATGGTAATATGCTTTGAAGCATAAGTAGATCAAGGCTTGCACAATGAACATTTTTCTGCGGGTCAAAATATAACATCAAGAAGTGTAGGATGAATACTTTTCTTGATGCTTATGTTGGTCTTATACGGGATTAAAACAATTATCGAGGGTGCACGAAAATCTATGGAGAGGCAATTTATGCGTGAGAAAGAAGAGGATTAGAAGACACTTCATAAAAGTTGTTGCATGCAAATGAACACCACTTTGGAGCACCCTGGCTCTTTTATTTATACCAAAGAAATGTTTAGAACATTTCAAGACCAATTAGTGAAAGCCTCTAAATACTTCTTGGAAAAAGATAAAGATCGCTCCTTGAAAGATCTCGAAGATGAAAGGAATATGTCCTAAGTCCAATCATGTATTAGGATTTAGGAATAACTTCCTGTGTAATCTGTTTTGATTTCATTGATATTAATAAAAGACTTGTTTTGTTTTTATTACGGGCTCTATCTATTTAAGTGTTTAAATAAGATATACCATAGTTTAGAGTAAAGCTTTTTATGGATTATGATGAGATCATAATAGTGAGACCTAAAAGATGATAACTCTAAACTTAAATAGTTCCTGGTCGTAGGATTATTAATTGGTAATTAATAATCCGCAAAGATCGGTACATACTATGCTTGCTTCATTATGAAGGATGTCTGTTCTCATAGATATTTGTGTGGTGACACTATAGCTAGTATGTAGGTGCTTATTATAGAATAAGTTCACTGAACATGACTCACACAGCTGAACAACTGATGGAGTTCACTCACGTGTCAGCAGTTGTTCACATAGTGATAGTTGTACAAGTATCCTTATGTAATAACCCCAATTTTTGGGAAAATTTTGAAACCCTTATGAATAGTGTTTTTGCTGAATGAGAAAACTTTTTATACCACACTATGTAGGGGTTCTTTTATTGATCTTCTGAGATATTATTAGTACTCTATGTGGTATATAAGTGTATGTAAAGATTGTCAGAATCCAAATCCGAACACTTTAATTTTTCCCGAAAATCCACCAGATACCGAAAGAATTGAGTATAAGGTAACATGATTAAAAGGATTTAAATTCAAGGATTATAAGAGAGGATCATAAAAGGAATATAATGTATTGAGAAAGGTTAAGGGAACCCAAGTAATAAGATCCCGGGTATGATCCCTCAAACGATAAACGAGAACAAAAGTTAAGCGAACCGTAAAATAAATAAACGGTCAAGAAACAAGCTTGTAAGAGAAGCAAGGGAGATTAATCAAGTGGAGTAGAAAATAGATGACATCATCAATCCATAAGAATTAGACAAGTGGCTAGATGGTGAGGTAAGCATGGTGATGCAAGCATTAGTCAAGATATTTATCCAAGATTAAACCTCCACCAAGTATTTTAATCACATTTTTTAACCAAGTAATCAACCAAGCAACTCATTTCTTCTCTCCCCACCTTGTAGCTTCGACTTTTTCATGAAAAATGGAGGTTTAGAAATTCAAAGTCCAAGCTTGGCTCATTCATAATTCTCAAGGTAATTCTCATGGCTTCTTGATATTATAACTTAGTTATCCTAGAAGTTTGAGCTTCAAAAATCATGTCTTTCTTAGCTAATTAATTCATCAAAGATGATGATGAATAGTAATGAATATTAACTTTCAAGAACTAACTTTGATTTCTTGATTTCTTTTGGAAGTTCAAGGTTGTTTAAGCTTAGATCAGGGCTCTCTTAGGAATTTCAAGGCTCTTTGATGATATTAAGAAGCTCCAAGAAGGTATAACCAAGCTTTCCCCTTTGATTTAAGTTATAAGTTTGTATGAGCTTGGATTGTAAATGGAGGTTTTAATGGTTGAATTAGTGAATGAGAGATTAAGCATGTTTAGTTATGTATGTAAGTTATTGTAGTTAATTATTGAGCCGTTATCATACTTGGTATTAGAATTATGATCCATGGATGTTTTGACTTAGAAAATGGTGGAGTGGTAGGTTGGTTTGTTTGTGGTTGATGTTTGGATTGTTGTGGTTGGTTTGGTGTTGATTGGTGGTGATTTGATATTGAATTGATTTGGTAAAATTTGGGAATCGCTAAGGTATAGCCGTCGTAATGCCCAATTTTCCTTAAACTGTTTTGTGCATGACTTTTGCACCCGAACACTAACTACCATGAACTGACCATTGCCATGATTAGATAGTTCATGTTTCAAGCTTCGTTTTGATATGTAGTTCGTTCGATTCCGATGCACGGTTTAGGAGAAACGACCGTTTTAAGTAACGGTGTTTCGCGAACGAACCTTTACCCCTCGCCTTACTTTGAAACCTTGGTTAAGGCCCTTAAATGACTAATCGGAGCATGAAACATTTATGTAGAGTGTGTTAGGCAGTTGATAAGACACTCGCGAAGGAATCGCCTTAAAACTCGTAAAGGTTAAATTATTAAAAATGGTGGAGCCGAGGGTACCCGGGTGACTTAAGCGAATCAGTGAGCGCAAAACAAGCGTTAGAGTCTAAGTTAGTTAAAGTATAGATTTACAAGTGACTTTGGTTTAATTCCAACTTACTTGTTGCTTATAGGTTACCAGACTCGTCCCGAGCCATTCGTAACCCCCAGTCGCTCAGGCAAGTATTCTATCCGTTATACTGTTGTTGTGATGAATACACTTGTATATGCATTATCTTGCGATAGATGCATGTTGGTTATTTAGCAAATTCTTGCGATATATTGTAGCATGTGATATGGTATATATGCATGCCTGTTTCATATTCTTGAAATATATATCTGTTGGTTCAGTTGATAATACCTATGCTAGAGAATAGCGGTAATTTGCATATACCCTTAGTATAGGGACCCAAAGGTGAAAACATTTTCTAAAACCGGGAGTTGAGGATCCCGAGTAGATTTTATATATATATATATGGTTATATATATGGTTATAGTTTTCAAAACTATTAATCGAATAAGGTTTATTCGATAACTTTATTTTATTAATGAATATTATCTTGAATATTCATTCGAGGACTTATTACTCCTTTATATTATTTATTGAATATTACTTGGATATTCATTTGAGGATGTATGACTCCTTTATTTATTTATTGAATATTATTTCGAATATTCATTCGAGGGCTTATGACTCAGTTTATATTATTTATTGATTAATATTTGAATATTCATTCGAGGGCTTATGACTCTTTTATATTATTTATTGAATAATATTTGAATATTCATTCGAGGGCTTATGACTCAGTTTATATTATTTAATGAATATTATTTGAATATTCATTTGAGGATCTATGACTCCGATTATGTGCTGTAATATATTCTTTATTTTATTAAAGATTAAGGTGTTAATAATCAAACTTATTTTCGATTATTCAAATAAAGATAATACTTTCATATAAGTATATCTTTGGTTATTTAATGTTTATTTCAAGTATAAGTTTTAATACTTCTACTTCAATTATTTTTATAAAGATTATTCTTTATGGGAATATTATTTAATTAATAATATTCAGATATTTTCTAATATTCTGGGGACTGATTTACTTCATTAAATCAGCCTTACTCCAAACACTCTTTAAAGTGTTTTCGAGTCTTCAAAATGATTTTTAAAAGTCAGAGCGGATCCCAAAACTCATTTTTATATTTAAGATCTTCCTTTTTAAAGGGGATTTAAATACTCGCTCAAAACCTGGGGAATCCGGCTCTGTGGTGTATTTAATATTCGCAACGAGGTTGCAGATTTGGTAAATGAATTGATTACTTGCCCAACGTTCGGGAAGTAAGCCCATCTCATTGAGTCGGCATAAGCGACAGGCCGGGGTACGGTCTATTATTGTGTAAGTGGCTGGGTGGCAGTCCATCAACGCGTGAGGGGCCGGGGTACGGTCTAGCGCGAGGTCCTAATGCGGCCAGGGTGATGACCGGTGAGGAATTCATCCATCTACAGTAGAAAATGTTACTTATTGGTATCTTTGCCTGATCAGCGAGATATCGGGTTTATGCCAAAATTCTTTTCCTTTCCAAAATTCATTGGATGTTTCAAACTCTGTTCATACTTTACATAACAGAGGTTTCAGGAAATGTTGAAAGGGGTATATATATGTGGTTATATATATATCGGGACTAAATAAAGTATCTCATAACTTTTTCATTCAATAATATTTCAAAGATTGAATCTATTCAAGTCTTAACTTGTGGTCTCATCTATGGGATGTTTTTCTTAAAACCTATAATACTTTGAACGGTGGCAGTTCAAGTAGCTTTATATATGATATAAGTGTGGTGAAGTATTGGTAACTTCATTCCTTGTTTTTACTTATATCTAGTAAGTAATTATCTTGCATATGATAGAGATGCTATCAAGTATCCATTTAGATACTTATATTATTGTTATCACTATACATATTATCTTGCGAGCTGTAAGGCTCACTCTTGCTTTATTTCTTCATCACACAACAACAGTTAGGAGAGATGGCCAGACTCCAGCAGACCCAGCGCAAGCGCGTGGGAAGCGCCCCGCGTCTTCCCGATGATGTTGTGGCTGCTATAGCTGCAGAGGTAGATCCATTGTAGTTCAGACCATCTACTTTTGAGAATCAAATTATGTATAATTATAACTTGTGGCAGATAATGGCAATTAACTGTAAATTATCAAGTAATCATTTTGGGTTATAATAATTTTAAATTGTGGATTCAAAGACTTGTACTTATTTCAATTTCATCTCTGAGACTATAACGGGTTGTGGTGTGTGTTAGTGTGGGGTCACAGTATGAGGTTATTTATTATTAATTAAGTGAAGTGATATTGTGGAAAGAAAGACCGTGACAACCCGGATCCCCGACCCCGGATCTGGGGGTGTTACACCTTAGACTTGAGGTCATCATAGTCATCTTGTGTATACTGAACTATGCTTTGGTTTAGTTCTTAGTCTCTAGGGACAATTATTAGGGCTCTACTGGGTATAGGAATTTGTACACGAAGATAGTGTATGATCATTAAAGGATCTACCCCTTCCAGTGAAGGAAGCGAATGTTCAAGGCTGATCCACTTATGCTAGTTCAGGAATCTCTGGCCAGAGTAAATGAAATTAGAAAGGAGTTTCTAATTTGCATAGGACTAAGCATAGTAAATGGTAAGCAAGTGATTGAATTAGATAGGCTTGACACGAGATCCATGCCTTGTATTTAATCGGGACATTGTAGGGTAGAAGGAGTTTATTGTACGGTAACTATTCACTGAATAGGTTCTTGGTATTCTAAGCAGTGAATTCGTATTATCCGGATAGTCGCGATATGCTGAAAAGTATCCCTCACGATGTAGAATAAATGTGATTAATTAATTAATCATATTTAATAAATTAGAGAATTTATATAAATAATGATAAAATAGTTTTATTATTATTTATTTCTACTACCGGCTTAGTATTGAACCTACAGGGTCACACCATAAAAAAGAGAATGATTTAATGGTGGAGGAATTAATTAATAATGGCTAATAATTATTTATTTGTGAAATAAATAATTAATTGGCAAATTTAATAATTGATTAAATGAGATTTAATTGATTATAAATTAATTAAGAAAAGTTCTTAATATTATTAATTAAGGATTTAATTTTTGGAAATTAAATCAAGAGAGGGAATTATTTCTAAAGTGTTTAGAAAAAGGATTAATAATTAAAAGGTATTTTAATTATTAATGAGAATAATAAATGGGATAATAATAATAATATTTATGGGAAAATTTCATCTGAAAATTTTGCCTATAAATATACTATTATAGACCCTATTTTTATAAGAACCCAAAAACCCAAAAGTTTTAGAAAACCAAATTCTCTCCACCTCCTCCTCCTCCTTAACGTCGTTTTCTTAGTGGATACCGGTGGAGTGCTTCACGTTTGAGGAGCAGCTGCTAAGGATCTCTGATCGTTGCTTTTGGATCGCATATTAAAGGTTAGTAATCGATCCCTATGTTTTTACCACGATTTATATGCTTTTATTTGGATTTTATATGTGTAAAAGTGTTTTACCATGCCCCCACTGCGATTAAAATCCATCATTGGTATCAGAGCATAGGTTGTATGTATATAGATCTGTGGTAAAAATTTCAGAATTTTATGTGCTTGTATGAATTAATTATGATTTTTACAAGTTATATCATGGATTAATTTTGTCTGATGAGAAATCGTTTCTCAGAATAATTTTGAATGTTGACCTGGGTTCTACAAGTGTTGTAGATCGTCTGGGTATTTTTTTCATAATTTTATGATGTATAGATTATTTATTATGAATTTTTGAAGTTGTTGCAATTAAATTCGTAATTAAATAATCATATATATATATAATTTGTTAGTATGTATGTATATATAGTAAATATATATATTTGTATTGTCTGCTATTACCTGCTGTGTGAAGCGAAGACACGGAAAAGAACAGGTACGGCAGAACAGTCAGGATCGGCGGCTCGCTAATCGAGGAAAGCTGTCGGCTGCTGCAGAAAAAAAAAAGGTGTCGCGCATTCCGGGAATGCGTTACACCCTGTGACGCATTCACGGAATGCGTTACACCTTTTAATTGGTTAAAAGGGTTGTAACACATCACCGGAATGCGTTACAGGGCTTGTAACGCGTTCCTGTAATGCGTTACAGCCCGACTGTCCACATTAAATTTGATTTTTTGGGAGTTTCGTAACTCCGTTTTGGGCGTGCAATATACCGTTGAATTCGTTTTTCCGAGATGGATCTAATGGAGTGATCAATTTTAGTTTATATAAAAGTTTTGAACTATTTATATTTCCGAAAGAGTTTTAAAGCTGTTTTTAACTATTTTTAATTGCTTTTAAATGCTTCGTGTGATACATAGAGATGTATAAAGCTTAGACTAATGTGCTAGATGATATAACATGCCTACCTTGATGTTTATTCATGTTGATATATGTGATATATGCTTAGTTTATCATGCGATGATAGATTTAGGTGAACTTAAATGAACATAAGGCGTTTGTTAGACAACCTAGTATAGTGAAATTGTTTCATAACCTTAATAATAATATTATGAATACAATCATGAGATTCTTGTGTTTATGAAACACGTAATTGAATATGAATTTTCGATATGAGAGAAAGGATGATTCTGTCAACAACAGATTTCTATCTGTAAGAAAGGGTTATTAAGTGACGCCTCTTGACAATGCTCCACCCGATCTGGGAATCATCTGATTATTGATTATTGATTTGAAATATTTAATTTAAAAGGAAGAATCTCTTTATAATATGATTATGATTGTAACGTAATATAATCCCTCTAAAATTAAATAATATCAAGTAGTAATTGGCCAATGACACAACAGGCTTGTGTCGGTCATAGCCTTCCAACATGATAGAAAAGTAGTTCTTATTTTTGAATCATTGTCGTTTCGTGCCAAAGCCGAGGGCTTTGATTTCGAAATAAGAAATACTTGTCTATTACATAGAGATGTGTACATTGAATAAGAATCTAAAGGTCGGTACGTGCCACAGTCGTGGGCCTTTGGGGACTGATTCAACTGTACGGAATGTTGGGTTAGACTTGACTTAGAATATTGAGTTTGTCGTGCCACAGCCGAGACTCAATTATTCAAGAGGCTAAAGTTTGATTAGGGAATAACATAAGATGTAATTGACAAGAGTTATCTGCCTATTGAACATTACATGGCGGTTCGTGCCACAACCGGGGTTGTGCAATGGAATGTAGGATCCCTATTCCCACTAGCATTATAAATGCTTAATTTTTTCATGTAGGGGGTTGAATAAATTAGATAAACTAGTGGGAGCCACTTATGAATAAAGACCCGATTCATATAGTGTTTTAAAATGAAATCGAATATTTGCTAAGTGTTGTTATGTGTTTATCATTTACAGATTTACTTTGTACGTCATGTCTTCTACACTATCACTCAGGAGCATACTAGATTCTCACAAGTTGACTGGTCCTAATTATGCTGACTGGCTTCGAAACTTGAGAATTGTTCTCAAGATTGAGAAGCTAGAATACGTGATTGACTCACCTAAGCCTACTGAACCTGCTAGTGATGCACATAATGATGAACATGTTGTGTATCGTAAGTGGATAGATGATGCAAATGTTGCTCAATGCATCATGCTAGCTTCCATGAACATTGAGCTACAGAAGCAACATGAGCATATGGATGCTCACACTATCCTAATGCATCTACAAGAGTTGTATGATGTGGCGGGGAGGACAGCTCGATATGAGATATCGAAGGAGTTGTTCGGTTGTAGGATGTCTGAGGGATCATCTGTGAATGACCATGTACTTAAGATGATCAATTTGATTGAACGTCTTGGACAACTTGGTTTTGTCATGGATGGGGAGCTGAGCCAAGACCTGGTCTTGCAATCGCTTCCGAGTTCGTTCTCGCAGTTTGTTGTGAACTTTCACATGAATAAGTTGGATGTCAGCCTGCCTGAACTCCACAACATGTTGAAGACTGCGGAATCAAATTTTACCCCCTAAGAAGAGTTCTATTCTTCTAATTGGTGAAGGTTCCAATCCTAAGAAAAGGAAGAGGAACCCTTCCAAGAAGAAGAAAGTAGGTGAAGAAAAGCCGGTTCCACCAAAAGCTGAAGACCCCAAGAGCAAAGTTGTTTGCTTTCACTGTAACAAGGTGGGGCACTGGAAGAGGAACTACAAGGTTTACCTTGCAGAATTGAAGAAGAAGAAGGGTAGTGAGACTACCGCTTCTGATTCAGGTATATTCATGATAGAAGTGAATATGTCATTAAATCAAATTTCTACTTGGGTATTAGATACCGCCTGTGGTTCTCATATCTATAATTTGTTGCAGGGACCAAGGAGAAGTAGGACTCTTGAGGAAGCGGATGTGATTCTACTGATGGGAAATGGAGCAAGAGTTGCTGCTGAAGATGTAGAATCATTTCATTTACATATGCCTATGGGCAAGACTATTATTTTAAATAATTGTTATTTTGTTCCCTCGATTGTGAGGAATATTATTCCCATGTTAGACTTGGCTGGATTTTCATTTATTATTGAGAATAATGAATGTTCTATTCTTAGAGATAATATTCTTTATGAACGTGGTACTTTAAATAATGGTCTGTATAAATGTGACATAATTTACTTCAGATTGAACAAACTAATAAAAGAAAAGGGATGATGAAAATCCTACTTCTTAGTGGCACTGCAGTCTCCATTTAGTAGACATGGAGAGAGGACTGCAAATTTGCTAGGAATGGTACACACAGATGTATGTGGACCAATGTCTAAGCAAGCCATGGGTGGATTTTCAAACTTCATTACTTTCATAGATGATAGATCTAGATTCGGATATGTGTTTGATGAAACACAAGTCTGAAGCCTTTGAAAAGTTCAAAGAGTATAAGTATGAAGTGGAGAAACAAACCAAACATGGTATTATAATTCTTCGATTAGATCGAGGTGGTGAATACTTGAATGGAGAGTTTCTAGATTATCTCAAAGTAAATGGTATAGTCTCCCAGTGGACTCCTAAAGATTGGTATCTGAAAGGAGAAATCGAACTTTGTTAGACATAGTTTGGTCCGTGATGAGCTATGTAAATCTTTCAGTATTCCTATGGGGTTATGCATTGGAAACCTCAGCATATTTACTGAATAAGGTGCCTTCCAAATCTGTTCCTCAAACTCCATATGAGATATGGAAAGAAAGGAAACCGAGTCTTAAACACGTTGAGATTTGGGGATGTCCAGCTTATGTCAAGAAAGTTGACCCAGATAAGCTGGAATATCGATCCGTAAAATGTAGTTTTGTGGGATATCCTAAAGAGACTTTAGGGTATTACTTTTACACCAATTATCGGGTGTTTGTCTCCAGACATGTTACCTTCTTGGAAAAGGAGTTTATCCTTGAAGGAAACAGTGGGAGCAAAATTGAACTTGATGAAGTTCAAGATGCACAAAGTACTACGGATCAAGTGGAAACACCTGTTCTGACTGAACAACCTTTTATGGAACAGCCCATTCATAGATCAGGGAGAGTGTCTCGCCAACCTGAGAGGTATTATGGCCTTGTCATTGAGAATGATAATGAGTTGTCGATCATTGATGATGACGACCCTATAACCTATAATGAGGCTATGAGTAGTGTTGACTCAGAGAAATGGCATAGAGCCATGAAATCCAGAATGGAATCTATGTATACGGTATACAAAAGATAGATTATAGCAGATGGCCAGGTGGAGACCTTTAAGGCCAGGCTTTTGGCAAAAGGATTCAAACAAAGGCAATGGATTGACTTTGATGAAACCTTTTACCTATAGCCCTGTTAAAATCAGTTCAGATTTTGCTTGCGATTGCTGCTTACTACGACTATGAGATCTGGCATATAGCCAGATGGTTTTCTTTCCAAGGGAAATGAAAGCCTAGTGTGTAAGCTACTGCGAACCATATGTGGTTTAAAGCAAGCTTCTCGAAAGATGGAACATTCGTTTTGATGAGACAATCAAAGAGTTTGATTTTATCAAAAATGTAGATGAACCATGCGTCTACAAAAGGGTTAGTGGGAGCGCGGTAACATTTCTTATATTGTATTGAATTAGAGTTGACACACATAACAACATAGCAGACCCACTCACAAAGCTACTTTCTGAAAGTCACTTTGATCGTCATAAAGACTAGATGGATATTAGATACCAGAGTGATTGGCTTTAGTACAAGTGGGAGATTGAAAGGAATATGTCCTAAGTCCAATCATGTATTAGGATTTAGGAATAACTTCCTGTGTAATCTGTTTTGATTTCATTGATATTAATAAAAGACTTGTTTTGTTTTTAGTACGGGCTCTATCTATTTAAGTGTTTAAATAAGATATCTCATAGTTTAGAGTAAAGCTTTTTATGGATTATGATGAGATCATAATAGTGAGACCTAAAAGATGATAACTCTAAACTTAAATAGTTCATGGTCGTAGGATTACTAACGGGTAATTAATAATCCGCAAAGATCGGTACATACTATGCTTGCTTCATTATGAAGGATGTCTGTTCTCATAGACATTTGTGTGGTGACACTATAGCTAGTATGTAGGTGCTTATTATAGAATAAGTTCACTGAACATGACTCGCACAGCTGAACAACTGATGGAGTTCACTCACGTGTCAACAGTTGTTCACATAGTGATAGTTGTACAAGTATCCTTAGACTTGAGGTCATCATAGTCATCTTGTGTACACTGAACTATGCTTTGGTTTAGTTCTTAGTCTCTAGGGACAATTATTAGGGCTCTATTGGGTATAGGAATTTGTACACGAAGATAGTGTATGATCAATAAAGGATCTACCCCTTCCAGTGAAGGAAGCGAATGTTCAAGGCTGATCCACTTATGCTAGTTCAGGAATCTCTGGCCAGAGTAAATAAAATTAGAAAGGAGTTTCTAATTTGTATAGGACTAAACATAGTAAATGGTAAGCAAGTGATTGAATTAGATAGGCTTGACACGAGATCCATGCCTTGTATTTAATCGGGACATTGTAGGGTAGAAGGAGTTTATTGTACGGTAACTATTCACTGAATAGGTTCTTGGTATTCTAAGCAGTGAATTCGTATTATCCGGATAGTCGCGATATGCTGAGAAGTATCCCTCACGATGTAGAATAAATGTGATTAATTAATTAATCATATTTAATAAATTAGAGAATTTATATAAATAATGATAAAATAGTTTTATTATTATTTATTTCTACTACCAGCTTAATATTGAACCTACAGGGTCACACCATAAAAAGAGAATGATTTAATGGTGGAGGAATTAATTAATAATGGTTAATAATTATTTATTTGTGAAATAAATAATTAATTGGCAAATTTAATAATTGATTAACTGAGATTTAATTGATTATAAATTAATTAAGAAAAGTTCTTAATATTATTAATTAAGAATTTAATTTTTGGAAATTAAATCAAGAGAGGGAATTATTTCTAATGTGTTTAGAAAAAGGATTAATAATTAAAAGGTGTTTTAATTATTAATGAGAATAATAAATGGGATAATAATAATAATATTTATGGGAAAATTTCAGCTGAAAATTTTGCCTATAAATATACTATTATAGACCCTATTTTTATAAGAACCCAAAAACCCAAAAGTTTTAGAAAACCAAATTCTCTCCACCTCCTCCTCCTCCTTAACGTCATTTTCTTGATGGATACCGGTGGAGTGCTTCACGTTTGAGGAGCAGCTGCTAAGGATCTCCGATCGTTGCTTTTGGATCGCATATTAAAGGTTAGTAATCGATCCCTATATTTTTACCACGATTTATATGCTTTTATTTGGATTTTATATGTGTAAAAGTGTTTTACCATGCCCCCGTTGCGATTGAAATCCATCAGAAGATACATATTATAAATATTGTAGACCATTGATATTTTCGTCTAAGAGAACCATTTGTCATATTTCCTTCAACAAGGTGTCATTAAGGGGTTCTTGCATATGTAGAGTATATGAGCATGTGGTCATGCCGTGCCGCCAAATTATTTACGTTTCGACAAAGAGGTGTGCGGCGAAATTGAAAGGAATCTTAGGCCTCCTATAATTTTTCATAGGTACTGGTGACTGTGAGATTGCATGTCTCAATCCAAACTATCTCATCACCCGATCAGAATGATGGTGCTCAGTATAATCATAACAGAGTAGTGAAACTCTAACAAATCAAGTGGAACATGTCTCCTAATCCTTCCAATATATATGACGATCCCCATCTGAATCCTCCTCTACCTCGTGAAAGTGGTAATAAGGTCTCCACCTCACAATATCAGAACAACTACATCAAACTCGCCTCTGTAATGTGGTAAACTATGATGATGCGCTTATCTACAATCACGCATACCCCGTCCCCCCACAACAAACCCCTCTCCAATAACATCATCCTGAATATCCTCCTCCTTCCCCTTCCCCTTACTCTTCCACCACCTTCCATTTCACGTCCCCTTACTCTTCACCCGCTTACCCTCCTACAATTGTCTCCCCTTGTTACTCTTAAACTCAAACTCAACCTCAACCTCTTCATCATTATCCTCTTCCTCGGCAATCTTGGCCCAATACTCAACAACTGAATTTGTATTCCTAGTAGGATCGAGAACAAGTCTCCCAATAAAGAACCGCTAATAAGACCACAACATCAGTATTCATACATGACAAGAAATCTTCTCCGTGCCCTTCCGTGCAACATGCTCCAAACCCCAATACAGATAGAAAATAACTACAAAATCACAAGACCAACTAGGCACATGCAGATGTCTGATGTACCCAGATACACAACATTCCTACTAGAAGTAAGAAAAAGAAAAAAAACCACAACAAAAAAAGTACGCCTGTGTATGAAGAGAAATCCTTCTCGGATCGGGACCAGGATCAACTTGCCTGTACGTCTCATACAACCAAATGTACTTCACACCCCCATCTAGTAAATGCCAATTCCACCTGTTCACTTGTCAGCGGCTCAAATCAATTCCTAGCAAAAAAATCCCATCCTCAACTTTCGGTCGACGATTGGTCGACCAATAATAGGCAACCCCAAAAATATATCAAACATCCCCTGACGTTACTGTCGTCTCCCCCTGTCTCATGAAAAAAGATGTTTGTCTCGGAATGCTACCTCTCAACTAGTGTCATGACAAGTCTAGCACTACAACACAACACTTAAATTGGCAAACACGTCAAAACTAATAAAATGTAGTATTTTCTTTTGAACATCTTCCAAAGGACCCCGCTCAACTTCATCCCACATATGAAATGACATGATACACATTATCAAAATAACGGTCTAACTAATGGTGCTCAATAATATATCATCCATCCTAAAACAATAAATATATAAACAATTATATAAGCTAATCGTAAAAAAGAAATTTTGAATATAGTTGTGATCCGTGAAAAATCTCAGACATATGACTGAAATTAATACACATCTCTTCTATATATAACTAGCCTGAAACTCGTGTGATGCACAGATAGGTTTAATATTATATAATTTTTTAAATTATATTTTGAAGTGAAAATTTAAAGTTATGATATTAATTTATTTGAATTTTTAATAATATGATCTAGCTCCAGGCCCGTTACATCAACCAAATTCAGCTAATTATATTTCATTTTTTTAATTTTATTTTAGCCCCCGGTGAATGTTATTTTGTTCTAGACCGAATGATAATATATATTATTTAGACCGATGACATTATCTCGACCAAACGATTTTTTTAAAATTTTTTATTTTATTTTAGCTTGATCCAATAATATAATGTTTTTAGCGGAATCAATAATATTTATTATTTTGTTTTAGTCTGAGCCAGCAAATCCAACTAACTATATGTAGTTCATTTTTATTTTTTATTTACGACTGGATCAATAATATTATTTCGTTTAGCCCGGCCCGGGAGAATATTATATATCATTTTGTTTAAACCAAAATCATTAGACATATCATAATTCTATCTTGAATATTATCTATTTATGAGAGTTTTTTGTTTGAAATGTTACTATAATTAGGGTGACCAGACTGACTACCAACCAAATTTTCATTATTTCGTCTTTAATATAATAGTATAGATATATATTATTGATATGAACTAAAACATAATTTTTAATTATAATTTAATGATATTTTACAAACACACATAAAAATATAATAAAACTATATTATTGTTTTTTTTCAAAAAGCTTTAATTAAAAAAAGTCCTAAACATATACGATTATTAATACATTATCATGAAATTATTTTATTTAATAATTTTAAATGAAAAAATTAAAAATTTAATTGAAATTAATTTTTAAAAGATTATATAAAATTAGGATGAGTGTGATGCAAAGAATATCTTTAATATGGTTAAATTTATTTTTCATGTAAACATTTTAGTTTTAAATAAGTTTAAAATAAATTAATCTGTTAAAAAGATTTAATATAAATAGGTGCTTTATTAGCATAGATTTTTGAAATACTTTGTATTTATTCTGATTAGAATATAGTTTTGCATTAATTTTGTTTTAACAGGGAGACCACTTACTTTATTTTATCACACTTGAAATAACAAAACACATTGTGGCTCTCTCCGTCTCTCCGTTACTTGTCCCGTTTAATTTTTTTCACAATCCTAATTATCTAATTATATATAATTATTTTTATTTTAAATTTAATTTATACAGATTCATAAATAAGGGTAAGTATGTAAATTTAGCGTGTACCAGAAAACAGGTACCGTACAAATTTTTTTTATTTCATCTTTTATATAATATTAATATATTTTTGGGTTGTAGATTTAGTTCTCAAGATTGTATGAGCTTTGTCCCAATTTGACTTAATACATTTCTTGCGTTTTAAAAAAATAAATAAATTTGACTCAAATTGTTTTAATTTTTGCATTATTTTAAGAACATAAGGTGTTTGCATTGTCTTAAACGATGAGATGAGATTGTTGTTGTTATCGAGAAATAAGGATGATGATACTAAGTTGTTCTTGTAAAACATTTAAGAAATTATAAATTGCTAAAGTAAAGGAGTTTAACAAAGTCTTTAAGTAAAATAATAATTAAATAAAATAAACAATTAAATAGATGAAGAATGTAATTTATTAGTTATTAGTCGTTATAATATTATTATTCTATTTTATTATATAAACTTGTTCGTGATATTTAGTGAATTTTTTTTAATTAAGAGAAATAAAAAAGGCAACGTGTTATAGTTGAAAATAATTTTTATTTATTTTTCTATTATAATTCGATTACTAAGGCTAATAAAACTCTTAAGTAAAATAAGGGTAATTCAATAAATTCAGCGTGTATCAAAAACATGTACCGTACCAAAACTTTCAATATTTCGTCTTTTATATAATAGTAATAGATAGCCCAACATGACTATAAAATTAATGAGACTGTTTAATCTCCGTGAAATGACGATTTTTCCCTTGGTGAAATGGTGATTCTTAGTGAAATGACGATTTTGCTCTTCTACATAATATTTATATAAAAGTTGTTACTTATGGGAATCGAACCTGAGTCTTTACAGATGCACATCTTCTTACCACTACACCAAATTCTTACATGTGTTTTTAATCATACACATAATATGCGAGTGTCATTAAGAATGACAATTTATTTAACTTTAAACATAATTACCGATTTTGTTTAAAAAACATAATTATTGGAATATTCGTAGAATTAGTTTTAAAGAATTGAATTTAAGATATAAAGGTAAGCATAGTATATAAACTGATCATTACATTATTTATTGAATAATTTTTAGTTTAAAAAGTATGCCTCGTACATTTTTAACATATATATTTTAATAAAATAAATGAATTGTACATATAATTATTTTTTTTAAAATATTGAAAATGGATAAACTTATATATAAATAATATATATGTATATCACATATTTAGATAGATTAGTGTCATAAATAATTAGTGTATTTCAGTTTATTTCAAATTCGAAATCAGACCTCATCCATTATGACTAAATGAACCAGCCGAAAAATAACGTCACTATCTAGATTTAAATTAAATCAGGAGCCGGGGAAGAAAATTTTACCAATAAGGGAAAATTTTGTACTATCTTATGTCAATAAAAATTATAAAATCCAATCTTTCAAAAAAAATGTTTAAGACGAGCAATAATAATTTTAAGAAAATAATATTTAATGTTGCAAAACATCGTACAACTATTTGGAATTACTTTAATATTTTGAATTATTAGAAAAAAGGTTAAAACTATAATGTATTGTACCATTTGATTTAATCCATGTTATGTTATCTAAGGAAAAATAATAATATTAGTCAATAATTTAAAAGGATTAATAAGTTGAGCTCATATATTTTGTTCTTTTTCACCATGAGTTTAACTAATATTAAAAAAAAATTAATGAGTTAGGAAATCTTTAATTTTAGAAAAATAATATATAATGGTATCAAGTTATTATAAAAAATAATATTAGAATCATATACGAAAGCAACTTGAAAACAATTTCAATAATATTAATACAACTTTCTCTTCGAATTGTTGAAAGAAAAGCATGTGAATATGAGTAGTTAGTCTTTATGATATATGAATTATTTTTAGCATCAATGATTGATGCTCTGTTGAGTAAAATTAGATATGAAATTATTATCAGTGCTACTATGATTACAATATATAAATAATTATAATTTTTTATTAGATAATTATAATTTTTAAATAATTATAAATGCATGTTATTTGAGTAGTTTATTGGCTAATGATCACACACATACATAACTAAAATAATAAGCATATAAATAAATGAGACTAGCATATTCTATTCAAAAGTATACCAAATAATAATTTACATATATACACACGAACATATGACTTTATCTTTACTAATTTTAGAAGATTCAGTTTTAATGTTGTATTCAGATTTATTGATACACTAGAAAGAGAATAACAAAAGTATTTTATGTAGTGAAAATGAGAATGATCAATTAAATCTTAGTTTTTTTCAATATGTTGAAAATTAGGTGAATTATGCCAATTTGAATTGATGAATTATGACATTGACAATACTCTGACATCTTATAAAATTACTTTTGTACAATAGATTTAAAAATGGGTCGTGTCAACTTTAGTTAATGAATTAATACATTAGCAATGACATAACATCAACATAGACGTTAAATCTAAAAAAAATAACATTTTCCATCAAAAATCAACATATATTAACGGTAGTGTACATTACTAATCCTTTTAAATTAAGTAAAGTAGTTATAAATTAGTATTAACTTTATTAATAAAATAGCTTATTACTCATGTTTTATTTTATCTAAACTCAAAAAATTTATTCGACTCTACATTAACATATATGTTACTTTTTAGTTTATTTTTATGAACATACTGAAAAAATTATTTGAATTAACTTTAAATCTTTTTCATTTAAGGGTACAGTGACTACCCTGCTTGTATTCATTCAGTATATATAAATTACACGACACAAATAAGAAAATATATAATTTGACTAATAAGCTATATTAGAAACGTTATGTACGTTGTTTATGTCTTACATGAAAATCATACATATTGATAAAAACTCAACATATATTTGATATATCTTATACGTTAGAGAATATTTACCCATAAGAAAAAAATCAAGAATATTGCTAATATGATTGTATGGTAGTACAAATAAATTCTAGAAAATGACCCATATCTTACACGAGTTATTATGCAAGTAAGTCATTAAGAATGAACACTCCAACAATTTTCGAACATATGACTGAAAATCAAACAAATAGTATAACAATGATACACAAAAGACGTATGTATAGTCCACTACTGCACAATTTAATTCAGAAACAGTGAATTATCAAAACAACAATTCACAAGTGCAGAAATCGATGAAGAATTGATCAACAACAAGAATCGTCCATGGATCACCCCCGATTTATTTTTTGTTTTAATTTAAAACTCTAATTGTCAAATTGGTGTAATATGTTTTTAGAATATTAGCTATTATTTTTTGCAAAATTAATATACCTTTCCGTGGATATTAAACACGAAACACCTAAACATTTATCCCTTTTTCTGCAGAAAAATAACCGTTATTTTTTAAATCCTTGACCACCATTAGAAGAAGATGATGCACACGATTGACGGAACATTGAACAATACAAAGATAAGTTAAATGGGCAGATAGTTGATAGGGTATAAGCAACCTCGATAGGATCCAACCTGGATCTAAAGGATACCGAACTCAATCGATGGACCAAGACCCCCCTTTCCCAGAATAATCAAGTGGAGAGACCAGGCCCAGGGCCAACCTAGGACCTGGATCATCTCCCAACCTGGATCCAGACCTGGATCTCCTGCCTACATGGATCCAGACCTGGATCACCTGCCTACCAAGGTCCAACCGATGACCTGGATCACCTGCCTACCTGGATCCAGCCCGGAACCGGAATCACCCTGAGGGGGGTCCCATCGAGCACATGCACATTCTACTACCCGCCAAAGAAGAATACGTGGGCACGTGACGATAACAGCTATCAACAACCAACATATCAGACCAACACGGCGTATGTCAGAAGGCCGTTAGGACACCCTGAAGGTGGTCCTCCTCTGGACACGTGTAGGCAATCCACCCAAGTCAGGCGTCCTCCGCCCCCAAGAACCAACGGCCCTGATCTAAAGGTAACAACCCCTAAACCGTACCTTCGGGCTATATAACCCCCAAAGATGAAGGGTTTAGGGGGTTGGAACTTTCATTACATAAACTCGTTTACTCAGCCTATACACACACAACAACCTTAGTCCTCTCTATCTTCATCTTTCCCAACAAGCTTCTTATTCTTACACCGGAGGCGCCGCGGGGACAAAACCCCCCTCCGGTGTTGTTTTGCAGGCTCCCAAGAGCAGTTACACCTCAAACACACTCCGAAGGTCCAGAAACGGCGTCGGAAGGGAAGGAGCCGCCCCGCTAACCGGAATTATCAATAGTAATGTATTTTGTGTAAGATTTAAGTGATAATTAATTGTTCATTACTTGGGTGTTTCTTAACATTCAACTCAGAACGAAAGCAAACTTGATAAAATTGGAGTTTGCAAGGCAAATCCACTACTCCAAATGAATGCATCATCATCATCATTAGCACCAACTCCCACCCTTCATTTCCATTCCATTCCATCATCTTCCTCACCATTCCTTCCAACCACCGCCACCATTTCAAACACTTCACTCTCCGCCACACACTCATCCAAACACGTATGGCGCAAACCCGCGACTCCACTCCCTCAATCATCTCACCAACCCTACCGCAAGAGACCCCACCTGGGTTTACTAGACCACAGCATTGACATGGACGAGTTAGTTTCATCAATTCAACAAACTACTGATGAACACCAACTGTTTGCTTTAATGTCTCAGTATAAAACTCGACAACTTTCGATACGTTTTATGGTCACGCTTCTTACACGGGAAACTGATTGGCAACGGTCGGTTGCTTTGCTTGATTGGATTAATGAACATGCATTGTATAGTCCCTCTGTGTTTGCGTATAATGTTGTTTTGAGGAATGTGTTGAGGGCGAAACAGTGGGAGCTGGCGCGAGGACTGTTTGGTGAAATGAGGGGAAGAGGCCTTTCGCCGGACAGGTATACTTATTCAACGCTTATTACGAGTTTTGGGAAAGAGGGGTTGTTTGATGATGCGTTGGCTTGGTTGCAAAAGATGGAGCAGGATCGTGTGTCGGGTGATCTTGTTTTGTATAGTAATTTGATTGAGTTGTCGAGGAAGCTTTGTGATTATTCTAAGGCGATAGCGATTTTTTCTAGGTTGAAGCAGTCGGGTATTTTGCCGGATTTGGTTGCGTATAATTCGATGATTAATGTGTATGGGAAGGCTAAGCTTTTTAGGGAAGCGAGGATGTTGATTGGAGAAATGAGAGAAGTTGGTGTAATGCCGGATACAGTTAGTTATTCTACGCTTTTGAGTATGTATGTCGATAACCAAAAATTTATGGAAGCATTGTCGGTGTTTTCTGAGATGAAGGAAGTTAAATGCTCACTTGATCTTACGACTTGTAATGTTATGATTGATGTTTATGGGCAGCTTGATATGACAAAGGAAGCTGATAAGCTGTTTTGGAGCATGAGGAAGATTGGAATTGAGCCCAATGTGGTTAGTTACAATACGCTTTTGAGAGTTTATGGTGATGCTGAGCTTTATGGTGAGGCGATACATTTATTTAGGTTAATGCAGAGGAAGGATATTGAGCAAAATGTTGTTACTTATAACACTATGATTAGTATTTATGGGAAGTCACTTGAGCATGAAAAGGCTAATAATCTTATTAAAGAAATGCAGGGTAGAGGAATTGAACCCAATACCATAACATACTCTACAATCATATCCATTTGGGAGAAGTCAGGAAAACTGGATAGAGCGGCAATGCTTTTCCAGAAGTTGCGCAGCTCCGGGGTTGAGATTGATCAAGTCCTTTATCAGACTATGATAGTGGCGTATGAGAGGGCAGGTTTGGTTGCACATGCTAAGCGATTGCTGCATGAGCTCAAACGACCAGATAATATTCCTAGGGGAACCGCTATTCAAATTCTTGCTAGAGCTGGTCGAATAGAGGAGGCCACTTGGGTTTTCCGGCAGGCCTTTGATGCTGGCGAATTAAAGGATATATCGGTCTTTGGGTGTATGATTGACCTCTTATCAAGAAATAAAAAAGGCACAAATGTTATTGAGGTTTTTGACAAAATGAGAGCAGCAGGATACTATCCTGATTCTAATGTTATTGCTCTTGTATTGAATGCCTATGGGAAGCTGGGGGATTTTGAGAAGGCAGATGCTGTATACAGGGAGATGCATGAAGAGGGTTGTCTTTTCCCAGACGAAGTTCACTTCCAGATGTTAAGTCTTTATGGTGAAGAAGGTGAATTTGAGATGGTAGAATCACTGTTTCAGAGATTGGATACCGATCCGAATGTTAACAAGAGAGAATTACATCATGTTGTAATCAGCATATATGAAAGGGCGAATAGACTAGATGATGTATCTCGAATAGTTCAACGGATAAGTGATGCAAGAACAATGAAGTAGCAACCGTTGTAAGGTTTGTAATATATTCTTTCATCTATATTGCACATTCATGTTGTAATTTTCCCCACATATTTTACATGCAATGTTTATACATCTAATTTCCTCTCGTAAATATATGAAAAGGGGGCCAAGCCATCTCATTACAGCTTTGCAGCTATATAATTTTTATATTCTCTCTACGCTAGTCAGGATTAGATAATAATCTTTTTACGCAGAACTCTGTTATATACTTAAGTTCTCTAGCTCTAGTTGAGGACCTTACACAGATTTTACTTATATTCCCGAAGATCAAGTTTCTCTTGAGCACTTTTTGCTTGTTCAAAACGTATTGTAAGATGGTTCCCGCTAGTTAAAAGTAATATATAAATGATAACGTAAGGGCGTGAGAAAGGTTCTCCGATGCTTCTCTTAAAACTTGTGTTTCTCCTTGTTCTTGTTTTTCCTCTCTGTTATGTGTAACCGTTGTCTTCCTGAACTCCGAAGTCACCTGTCTTTTTTTCCCTTAATATATGTAATATAACGGACTTATCTTTAACAATAAAAATTTTCACTTATATAAAAATAAAACAAAAGAGATTTTTTAATAAAGTAAGATTCCGAAATAGATAATTCAACCTTTCTAATTCTTTACAGGTCAGTTTGGAGTACCATTAAAAATTTGAGACCATATTTGAATTGGTGGTTTTCCCAAAAGTTTTCCTTTCCAACGACGCCTGAAAGAAAAAATATGAAATCTACATCCTGACTTATTAGCGCCTATGCATCGAGTTTATGCAACAACTCGTTAACACCCCAGACAACAATACTAAAATAACTCCCATCTTGTGAGGGCCTATATCAAATATAATAAAGATGATAATATGAATAAGTATTCTAATCTATGTAGGTACGTAATGAGGTGTGTCATAGAATAAAATGATTAGGCTTAAAAGATTACTAATGAATTATATATATGCACAGTATGTTATTATGTGATAATGTCAGTTTCATGCAATGCCATTTATATGAAGAAAGGTTTAAGACAAGTGCTAATGATGTAAATGCAAACACACAAACGAACGAATATAAGATGCAAAAGATATGCATAGAGGCTCAAAAGTCCACTTGGTCTCAAAAGAGAGTCAATCCCAAGTCACAAAAATAAAATAATTTCTAGTACACCCACTTTTACTAAAAGCATGAAAATCACCTTATCTAACACATATATTTAATGTCCTTTTAATTATTTAAGACATTCGATGAGTTTACTAGCTTCAACTTGTTAGTGAAGGTCAAAATTGCAGAACATAAAGTTAAAGGTAGTAAAGAATAACGAACAACAGATAAACCTGTGATGGGCCAGAAATAATCAGGCCCAGGTAGAAGAGCAGGGCCCAAAAGAGATGCCACCCCAGGCCCAAGCCGAAGTGGTCCCCGGTGCCACGTGGCACATGACAAAAGAGTCAACTGTCTCATGTTACCCAAAATGGAACAATTGCATCCTAGCCATTTATGGGTAACCATCCCAAGACAGCTCTGATGGAGAAAGGACACCTGACCACACAGCTCATCTGGACCGTCCAACCTGTCACCACACAACAATGATCAAAGGTCAGGATAAAGAGGTACAAACCCCAAAAACCCTAAATCTTGGGACCTATAAAAGGCCCCAAAAAGAGGGTTTTAGGGGTTGGAAAATATTTGACCGATATACTCACATACACACACCCTCACATATTTTTGAATAGCTCCTTCTTCCCTCTTCTTCTTCTTCTTCTTCTTCAAGAAAGCCCATTTCTTATTCTCACACCGGAGTTGCCGCGGGATACAACCCCCCTCCGGTTCTGTTTTGCAGAGACCCCTACCTAGCAGGTTAACCGCACCCAAACCGCTGCGGAGGCCGGGTCCCAGCACGTGAGAGAAAGGAGAAGACCCGGGAAGAAACCGAGTTATCATTGGCGTTAGGAGGGGACGAACCTCCGGTGACGTGGTGTCAACTCCAGCTACGTTGCACAGCTGCAAAACCGAAGAAACCCTCTCTGGTAAGAACGAAAACCCTCCCTCTCTTTACAGCTCACTCTCCTTATTCTTTCTCCAGAATGATCACACATCCTAGCACCATCACCCTTACTGTGTCCTGAGAATAATGACCACGTGAAAAAGCAAGACCTCGGTCTCCGGAACCATTCAGCCCACGGTCGCCCCGCCCAGGGATGGCGAGATGGAAGATATAGATGAAGAGCCCCCCGCAACTCGTGCTTCGTCTCAGCTTCAGCCCGGAGACCAGATACTAACCATAGAGAAAGCAACCCACAAGTATGCGGAAACCTCTACAAACCCCTGGGGAAATATGACCCCAGAGCAGATTCAAGCGGCCATGGACCTGTGGAAAGAAAAGAATAAAGCCCCTGAGACCCGCCCTGAAGACCAGGAAGAGCACTCGGAAGAATCCCGGGGCTCAGTCTTGGACCGAATCGGCAAAACCAAGAGGCCGTCAGAGGACGCCCGAGACGAGATCAAGAGGGCCACGCTCCGGGACCGTATTCGAAAGGAGGAAGAGGCCAAGGCCAAAGCCAACATTGAAAAAAGAGTGCAAGAAGAAGAAGCCAAATTGAAGAAAAAGGCACGCCAAATCTATGTCTCCTCGGATTCCGAACCTGAAAAGGAATCCAAGCAGGAGCAAATTGCCCGAGTTCTCCGGGACCTTAAGAGAAAGGTGGAAGGAGATGTGGAAGTCGGGGCGGCGGCCACGCCCTTCATCAGAAAGCTGGAATCCACCCCAGGGAATCCGCACTCAAGCACTTCAACTTCGACTCTTTTGACGGACTTATCGACCCTGAAGAACATCTCAACTACTTTGAACAGATCTCGAACATATACGATTACAGTGACCTCACCAAATGTCGTTTCTTCGCCTCAACACTGAAGGGCGGAGCACAAAAATGGTTCAGTCGAATCCCTTCCCGGAGCATCGACTCTTGGAAGGACTTCCGGGAGACATTTCTCAAGAGGTTCAGGGCGAACCGCATGAATGAGCTCCAGATGTGCCACTTGGAAACCATACAACAGAGAAGCAGAGAAACTCTCCCAGAGTTTATCAAAAGATTTCAAGAGTCAGTCAACCAGCTCTCCAACCTTGAAGAAAAGGAAGCCGTGAATATTTTCCGGCGAAATCTCCACCCAGTTTCATGTGAAGGCTACGTGAAGAACCTAATCCATAGGGAACCCCAAAGCCTCGCTTCAGCCTATGCAATGGCGTCCAAGTTTATCAAAGAAAATGACTTCCTCACCTCAATGAAGATGAACAGGAGGATCCGGGATGATGACGAGTCCCCGGAACACCGCCGCCCCTACGGGAAAGAAAAGAGGCACAGGACAGATAGACAGACCAATTATGTGCTGCAATCCAGGGGAACCCCACCCCGGGATGACTACTCCAGAAACCAGAAAAATGAAAAGAAGCCAAACCTAAGAGGGAACCAAAACCGGAGCCCGAGTTGACTCCGCTCAACCAGCCCCGGGCCGACATCTTGAGAGAAGTCAAGGGAAAGCCCTTTTATTACCTCCCAAAGCCGCTGTTGGCACCCCCCGGGAACAGGGCCCGGGACAAGCATTGTGGGTACCACAAAGATCATGGCCATACCACGGAGAACTGCTTCTCTTTCAAAATGTTCATTGAAGATCAGATAAAGAAAGACAACATGAACCAGTACCTACAGAGAAGGCTTGATGACAGAGATAAACCCTCCGGTGGGGAGAACATGTGGTCAACATGATCTTTGGGGGGACCTCCTCCCCTCCCCGAAGTCCAGATGAGGGCAGCGATGCCTTGATGATACAGACGGCTTGAGATGAGCACATATATTTCTCCAATGCAGATTATGAAGGCCTGGATCCCGAGCCCAACCAAGCCCTGGTCGTGACCCTCGACATCGCCGACAATGAGGTACAAAGAATTTTGGTTGATAATGGTTCTTCAGCTAACATTGTTTTCGAACACACCCTTAACAGGATGAAGTTGGGACACCTCCGCATGGATCCATGCCTCGAAGATCCTCTCTACGGGTTCGGGAACAATATGATCCCGATCCGCGGGGTAATATGCCTCCCCATGGTCTTTGGCACCGCTCCCCGGCAGGTATCTCATGTCATGAAGTTCTACGTGATAAGCGCTGCATCCTCTTACAACATGATCCTGGGAAGACCTACCATCACCAAGCTCCGGGCCATCCCGTCTACAATTCACCTAAAGTTGAAGCTTCCCACCCCGGGAGGCATTGGGGAACTCAGGGGGGACCGGGGCGCTTCGGGGAGATGCTATGGACAGGCGCTGGTCATGGCTGAAACTGACCCAGAAAACAGAAAGAAGGCAATGGCCTTACCCAAAGGCCAAAGCCGCAAGAAACATCGCGAACACTTAAACAAAAGGCTAAAGCTGGATGTCAACATGATAGAGGACTCGGGATACAGCGAAACCAACGCCGACGCCCGGATACATAAATTTGTGGAAGTCAGAGAGAAAAGCAAGGTAGACCCTGCCGCCCAGACGTTAGAGATAGAGTTGGACCCTAGGAACCCCGCCCGGAAGTTGAAAATTGGAAAAGGCCTTGAGACATCCTTTCAGGAAGAGCTCATCTCATTGTTAAAAGAATATGCGGATGTATTCGCATGGATGCCAGAGGATATGCCCGGAATCGATCAGTCGGTGGCGATGCACAGCCTGGACGTAGACCCAAAGAAAAAACCTATCAAACAAAAAAGGAGAAATTTCGCTCCCGAATGACAGCAAGCAATAGACGTGGAGATAGAAAAACAGCTCAGGGCCGACATCATCTGCGAGATCAAATATCTCGACTGGCTCGCCAACGTGGTGTTAGTCAAGAAGCCAAACGGAAAGTGGAGAATGTGTGTCGACTACATGAGCCTCAATGTTGCGTGCCCTAAAGACTCCTATCCTCTCCCGAATATTGACCAGCTGATTGACGCAACTTCAGGCCATACCATGCTCAGCTTCATGGACGCCTTTTCGGGATACAACCAGGTTCGCATGAATCCCGAAGATATCGCCAAAACGGCCTTCATTACTCATAGGGCGGTCTACGCCTTTATCATGATGCCCTTCAGACTCATCAACGCTGGAGCCACCTACCAGAAAATGATGAACACAATTTTCAAGAGCCAGTTGGGGAGGAACTTGGAATCTTATGTAGACGATATGATCTCCAAGTCACTCACCACCCCGGATCACATAAAAGACCTCAAGGAGTGCTTTGACAACCTAAGGAAGTACAACATGAAGCTGAACCCGGAGAAATGTGCGTTCGGGGTACCTTCAGGCAAATTCCTGGGATTCTTAGTCAGCGAAAGAGGAATAGAAGCGAACCCAGAGAAAATCACCGCCATCATGGAAATGAAGATACCCCAAACACAGAGGGACATCCAGAAGTTGGCAGGATGCCTAGCAGCCCTGCGAAAATTTATCCCGAAACTAGCAGAGAGATGTCTCCCATTCTTTGAGTTACTAAGAGGGGCCCGGAACAAGAAGTTAGTGGACTGGACACCAGAATGTCATACAGCAATCGAAGAAATCAAGAGACACCTGACGGACCCCCCGGTGCTCTCCAAAGCCAAGCCCGGAGAACCTCTGTCTCTCTACATCGCCGCCGGGCCCAAAGCTGTCTCCTCGGCACTGGTCCGGGAGGAAGGAGGAACACAAAACCCCGTCTACTATGTCAGCCAAGTCCTCAAGGATGCAGAGACTCGGTACCCAAACCTGGAAAAGTTTGCCTTGGCCCTTGTACACTCCAGCAGGAAGCTGAGGCAATACTTCCAAGGCCGAGAAATCAGAGTGGTCACGGACCAGCAGCTCAGGAAGGTCATTCACAAACCAGATGCCTCTGGAAGGTTAGTTAACAGGGCCATTGAACTAAGTCAATTCAACATCAAATTCGTGCCGCGCACAGCAATAAAGGCTCAGGCCTTAGCCGAATTTGTGATGGAATGCACCTTCCCGGAACATACTCAACCTTTACCCCAAGAGATGTCCCCGGAGAGAACCAACTCGGGCACGGATTCCTGGAAGCTCTATGTCGACGGCTCGTCCACGGCCGAAAGGTCCGGAGCGGGCCTCATCCTTATTAGCCCGGAGGGCTTCACCATTCAACAAACAATAACTTTCGCTTTCAAGGCGACGAATAATCAGGCTGAATATGAAGCACTCATTGCCGGGCTCAGGTTGGCGAAATCTCTTGGCGTCTCGAGAATGACCATCCACAGTGATTCTCAGATCGTGGTCAAGCAAACCACCGGAGAATATATCGCAAAAGATCCAACACTGGCACAATATCAGGCAATGGTACGAAGCGTCTTGGAAGCCACTCCCGACATCACCATACTTCAGATCAACAGAGAAGAGAACTCCAAAGCGGACGAGCTGTCCAAACTCGTGCAAAATTCCTCTGATCTCGTTAGTTCAGTATACTTCGAAGAACTCAAAGTACCCAGCATAGAGCAAGCTGAGGTCCTGTTCATCGGGAGCCCAAACAATTGGATGACCCCTTATATAGCTTACTTAAGAGATGGGACACTCCCGGAAGACCAGAACAAGGCCAGATATTTGAAGCACAAAGCTGCTCGTTTCTTCCTGGAGGAGGGTCAGCTATACAGAAGAACCTTTTCCGCACCTACCTTGAAATGTGTAGATCCTGAGGAGGCCAACTATTGCCTCCGGGAGGTTCATGAAGGCATCTGCGGAGACCACTTGGCAGCCAAAGCTCTAGCTTACAAAATCATCAGGCAAGGGTATTACTGGCCCACGATACACTCCAATTCCGTCGCTTACGTCCAGAAGTGCCCCCAGTGCCAGAAATTCAGCAATGTCCCCAGACAAAGCCCGAGCTTGCCAGCGTCAGTGTTATCTCCTATCCGGTTCGCTGTATGGGGCATAGATATCATGGGCCCTTTCCCCCGAACAAAAGGCGACCTCCGCTACGTCCTGGTAGCCATTGATTACATGACAAAGTGGGCAGAAGCTAAAGCCATGAGGACAATCAACCAACAGGATTGTATCAAGTTCATGGACGCGATCGTCATAAGGTTCGGGATCCCTGTAGTCCTCATCTCCGACAATGGCCCACAATTCGTCGGGTCTGAATTTGAAGCATATCTAAAAGAGCTCGAAATCAAGCACAAAAGAGTGTCGGTTGCACACCCTCAGGGAAATGGACAGGTCGAAATAACCAACAGAACCATACTTCGGGGCCTGGAAAAGAGACTAGAAGAAACCAAGAAAACTTGGCCTGACGAGCTCCCAAAAGTCTTGTGGTCCTACAGAACCACCCCAGAGCGGGAACGAATGAGACCCCCTTCAAGCTTGCATACGGTACCGAAGCCCGCATTCCAATCGAAACCGGGTCCCCTTCCCACAGGGTTGTCAATTTCAACGAAATCTCAAACATTGAAGGGCTTAAGACCAACTTGGGACTCCTAGATGAGATAAGAGATGAAGCAGTAAGAAAGATGGAAGTCTACAAAGAAATGACAAGGCTCCACTTTGGGAAGAAGGCCAAAATCAGAGAATATGAAGAAGGAGACCTGGTACTCCAACACACAGAGGCCTCCGACCCAACTAATCAGGGAAAGCTCCAGCCCAACTGGGAAGGCCCCTACAGGGTTAAAGAAGTACTCCGGCCAGGAACTTACAAGCTAAGCTACCTCGGGGGGACCGAAGTCCCAAACACTTGGCATGGAGCTCGCCTAAGGAAATTCTACCAATAAAGGTAGACCACACATTCCGGCATCTCCTCCATTTCTAGGCTACATCAGCTTGATGTAATTTTCAACATTTCCCCAGAATGTACTGTTGTCCTAATGATTTAAATGAAAAACTGATTTGGAGCGCCCCATAGCCCAAAATCATTCTACTATCATTCGATCACTGCCGCTATAATACTTAGAAAATTTTATTCAGTTAAAATTTTGAAAACCCCTTCCCGGGGACCATTACACAAACCATGTGTACTTAGAAAATTTTATTCAGTTAAAATTTTGAAAACCCCTTCCCGGGGACCATTACACAAACCATGTGTACTTAGAAAATTTTATTTAGTTAAAATTTTGAAAACCCCTTCCCGGGGACCATTACACAAACCATGTGTACTTAGAAAATTTTATTCAGTTAAAATTTTGAAAACCCCTTCCCGAGGACTATTACACAAACCATGTGTACTTAGAAAATTTTATTCAGTTAAAATTTTTTTTTTTTAAAAAAAAACCTTCCCGGGGACTATTACACAAACCATGTGTACTTAGAAAATTTTATTCAGTTAAAATTTTGAAAACCCCTTCCCGGGGACCATTACACAAACCATGTGTACTTAGAAAATTTTATTCAGTTAAAATTTTGAAAACCCCTTCCCGGGGACCATTACACAAACCATGTGTACTTAGAAAATTTTATTCAGTTAAAATTTTGAAAACCCCTTCCCGGGGACTATTACACAAACCATGTGTACTTAGAAAATTTTATTCAGTTAAAATTTTAAAAACCCCTTCCCGGGGACTATTACACAAACCATGTGTACTTAGAAAATTTTATTCAGTTAAAATTTTGAAAACCCCTTCCCGGGGACCGTTACACAAACCATGTGCACTTAGAAAAAATTCGATAAAAGAAAGCAAAACCAAATACGAAAGGGAAATATATTTACATAATTCCCGAGGCAAACCAAGCCCCAAGACAAATCCAAATCAAAGTCAATACGGAAACCAAATAACAAAGTCTAAAAGCCACAAGGGCCAAGTCAGAAATAACTGCAAGTTACGAAAAGTAAATTACAAGGCACAAGGCCTGATCTTCATTCTTCAGTTCTCGGGAGGAGGAGGAGTCTTCTCGCGGCCCTCTTCGGGAGGCGGAGGCGGCTGAGTTCCGGAAGTGTAATATCCGGAATATATCGTGTAATTATTTTTGATATTATTATGTGTGCCCAGTATCTATTCTGTGAGTTAATTGTTAAGTGTTATATGTACTTGAATATTCAAAAATAATATTAATTGAGTATTTTAATTTTTATATGTCCAAAATAAAATATAGATAATTGTTATATCTTCCTAATTATTTTTATGTTGATTTATGGATTTATAAGAATCATATGAAATTTCTAAAAAAATTTCCGGGTAATTAAAATCTATTTTATAAAAACGGGAACCAACCGACGTCAACCGTTGTGACGTTTTTGGAACCCGAAACTCTTCCGAGAACTCCTTCCTAACCTAATTGTAATATTCCGAGCATTTTCCATGTTTTGACTTTTTCGATCTGACTTACGGTTTGTCCTGCGCGGGTCTCGGCGCAACATTTTCGATACAATATTCGTTTCGGTAAATCAATAAAACCCGTATTTTCGATAAACAGGAGCTTTTTATTAAACTATCCCAATTATCACTTCGTAATACGTGTAACCAGGCGCTGAGACCAAGACCACAGTATAAATTGTACTGATTTGGATAATTATCCCGAAAACCGATACCGTTTGGATCAGTTTTTACAAATAAACGTACCGTTTTATATCCGGAATGATCCAACGGGATACAAATTTTCCATAATTATAAATAGCCTTTTACCGTATTTTATTTCGTATCAAAATCATTTGCAGATAGTTAATTATATAATTTTCAGAGAAAAGCCCTAATTTCTGAAAACTGTTCTAAGAATCAAACAGCAAAACGAAGGCGTTACCGATCTCTGTTTTCAAAGCTTGAGTAACCAAAACAAAGGATTTGAAGTGTTCTATCAGATTCTGAGCTTTGTTTCACTGCAGAAATCAAGGTTATTTTTCTAAAAATTTATTTATTTTCGAATTTATTTTATTAAAAATATGAATTTTTGTTCGGATGATTGTTTGTATGATTTGATGATTGCATGTTGTAGAGCTTGTTTTCCTGATGATTTTCATATGTCATACGTCTGATTTGGAATTCAATAACATGTTCAAATTTGAGTTTGATTTTCGAATTTCAAAATTAGGGTTTATAACCCATATGAATGTTCTTAATTGAAATTTGGGGGTTTCTTATTCTGTGATAGATTGATGATGTGTTATAGTGGGTTGTGTTCTCTGTGAAATTTGCAATCTAGTCGTATAAGTTTCATGAACCAACGAGGTCTGTAGAGAAGGGAGTTGTGTTTTGAAGATTTCCGATGTTCGCCGGAAACTGGAAAACTTCACGGCCAAATTCCGGCCAACTCAGGGATTGTTAGGATGAATTGATTGCATGGTTGTGTTCCTGATGTTGTGTAGATGTGATCTGGAGGTGTTGGTGGGGTGAGGACGCCGGGAACGTGTTCTCCGGCAAACCCGACTGTTTTCCGGCGAATAGCTGGAAAATTACAGTTTGGTACCCCAACTTTTGAAAACGATGCAGTTAGGTCCCTGAGGTTTCCAGACTTTGCAAATTTAGGATTCCTGTTTATAAAATGTTTAAAAATCATATTTCTTATTTATTTTAATTATAAAAATTCGTTTTTAATTTCTGAAAATTCTAAAAATTATTATTTTAATTCTGAAAATTATTTTTTATTCACAAATAAATCTGAATTAATTAGTTAATTAATTTCAGTTAATTTTTAATTGATTAATTAGTCAATTAATTCGAAAATTAATTGATTAATTGATTTAATTAATTATTAATTGATTTTTAATTAATTATTTAATTAGATTTAATTATTTAAAAATGATTTAAAAAATCCGAAAAATAGTTTCGAGCTTTAAAATATTATTCTAAATTATTTCCAAGGCTCGATAATTATTCTAAAATTGTTTCGGAGCTAGAATTGGCCAACCGAACCCTGTTTATTATTCCGAAATTGATCCAACGACCCGTTTTAATTTCGAAAAATGTTTTAAAAATCATTTTAAATACCAGAAAGCCTATTTATGACCCGAGAATTTTTTATAAATAATATATCATTGATTACGTGATGTATTATGTGCTACATGTGACTTGTTAATTGACTATCGGTCTATATATTCGGTGTTTACTTGATTATCGCATAACTTTCAATCCGTTAATCGGATTTGGGTAAAACGAAGGGTAGATAGAAGTATGTGTTGAATAGAATTCCGTGAGTAAATTATTGATAGATGCTTATGATATGTGAGCAGAAAAGGCAAGGCGTAGGAAAGGGAAACAGGTAGTTGAGGAGTAAGACGATTGTGATTGAAAGCAAGTGCAGGATAGTAAGCTAATATCAGGCAAGTGTTCTGAACTTTCTCGAGATATTGTAATTCTTGATAGTCTTGTTGACATTGCAAGTGCTTTGAAGCACGGAAACCTAAATCCTGATTTCAGTTATTGTTCTTGAGCTATGAACCATATTCTTTCTAATCCATTGATTATTGTATACCCAAACAAGAACCACAAATCTACGATACTACTCCACAAATACATACAAACTAAAACCAGACACTGAACTGAATTATTATATACTCAATCCATGATATCTTATGCTTTGAAAGACCAAATCCTTGAAACCCTGAAATGTTGTTTCCTTTGTTATCCAATTCTTTCATTACCCAGCATTCAAGCTTCAAAAGTACCTTGTTGATCCTTACAAGGATTTAAACCCTTTCATTGTTAAACATTTATTGTTGTTAATGATTTCGGTTATTGTTTATTATTGCATATTCTGTTATTATGTTAGAATTGGATTGTTTTTATAAAATTGTGGACCAGATTCGTGGTCAGACCATATAATGGTCAAGTTAGGCCAATGTGTGTCTTGGATCCAGTAGTTAGAGCAATGCTGTGTGCCTTGCTCGAGGTTAGTGCGTGACTGATCAGCAGCCTAACCTTGGTTTTTAAATTAAAAGTATAATATCCAATTCTAAATCATAATCCATTGTTAACTTGATATCATAAACATATTCACCTGATGATCATTATTCTCAGTTTTGTCATTGTGACTTGCTGAGCTAGTTAGCTCATTTGTGCGATGTTGTTTATATTCTTTCCAGTTAAAAAGGAACCAGTTGGTAAAGAGGATCCCCAGTCCAGCGCGAGAGCTAGGGGTTCAGGTTGAGAAAGCTGAGCTAGTAGGCTTCTTTTGGAATAATTAAATTTGTAAAAGTTTGTAATAATGTTTAATACTCAGTTTGAATTTGAAATAGTTGGGATTTGAACGGTTTGTAATATATTAGTGTGTTTGGCTTGTGTGCATACTTTAACCTGTTGCGGTCCGTGGTAATTGGTAAGTAGGGTCATTGCATATATTATTATTATCTTTATTATTGTTATAAGCAGGTTATAATTAAGGTGTTTGTGTGGACCCCAAACTTCTGACCAGGGTTTGGAGGGCGCCACAGGTTTGGTATCAGAGCTACAGGTTATAAGTCACTGACACAAGCCTAGGTTAACGGGAATGGGTAGAGGGTTAGGATTAGAAGTAAGGTATAGGATGATAGAACGTCGAGAGGTTGAGTGTTATGGTATAACCGGTATTAGTATAGTTTGCGTCGTGGTACGAGATTCTTATATTACGATATAATTTCAGATAGCAGAGATGGCCGACTCTTTTGTTCCCGTATCAGCTGACCACTCAGAGCCTTCAGTTGGAGCACCAGCATCGGATCCACGTCCTGTGATTCCACCAGCATTGGCTATTCTACCTCCACCGGTGTTGCAGCCCGTACCATTGCAGGCTATTCCACCTCCAGGCATGAGGCCACCTGTTAGAGGACCCCCACCTGCTGATTCAGGCTTTACTAGTCATTCAGTCACAGGAGTACCTTTCCAGTTCTCTTCCTATCTTGTTCCATATCATCAGTTTGAGGCTTGCCTTATGGAGCAGCGATTCCTACAGGGTCAGATCCAGGAGTTATTGCATATCATGCGTACCAGAGAGATGGGGAGTGGTGAGAGGCGACTTAGGGAGAGGCTTCAGGCGTTTCGCAGAACAGCTGCTGTGAGGATTGCTGAGGCTACACATGAGGACATCACCCCTGATATCCTAGTGGAGTGGGCTAAGTGGATCCTAGAGGAGCTTGAGGAGATAGGAGGTCCAGATTTGCCATGAGTTAGACATTCTGAGATGGAGATGCTGAGCAGTGTTGTATGGTTATGTAGTATGGACAGTAGTGTGTAGTGTGTATCAGAAGACTTTTGAGTTGTATTTATAGACTAGCGATGCTGACTAGTGAGTAGGTTGTTATACCCTTTTTGCTTTGACTTTCGAAGCGTCTTTACGCTTGTACTACCCTAAAACTTTTGATCTATATATATCAGTATTTTTTTTCCTTTCCAGCACTGTCATTTATTTTATTGCACCTGTTTTACCTTACCTTATTTATTGCACCAGTTATACCCTGTGATACCATGTGCCCTGTTTTCCATAACTGTTTATATTCTGTAAAGAAGCATGCAATTTATTTAGTCACAACTGTTTTCAAAAAGAAATATTTCTGTTTTGCAAAACTATTCTTTTATGTAAAAGATTGATTCAAAAGCTAAATAAGTTGATTGATTCTTTACAGAGAATGCCTCCCAGAAGAAATACCCGCACCAACACCCAGAATGAAGAAACCAACAACAATAATAACCAAGATGATACAACCCAGAATGTGAACCCAGGACCCATGGACCCAGCAATAGCCCAGATTCTTCAAATCTTGGCCCAACAAACAGTTCACGTGGCACAACAACAACAAAGACAGACCAATCCCCAGGTAACTTTCAAAACTTTTCAGGCAATAAACCCACCAGAATTTAAGGGTTCCTTAGAGCCAATTGAAGCAAATGTTTGGTTAAAAGAAATAGAAAAGGCATTTGCCTTAGTGAAAGTGAAAGAGGAACAGAAGGTTGAGTTTGCAAGTTACTATCTGAAGAATGAGGCCACCTATTGGTGGGAAATGGTGAAGACACTGGAAGGCACATATGTTATTAGTTGGGAAAGGTTCAAGGAATTGTTTTTAGAAAAGTATTTTCTTCAGTTTGTTCAGGATCAAATGGAGCTGAAGTTTTTAGAGTTAAAGCAAGGGAATATGTCGGTAACAGATTATGAGGGGAAGTTTGAGGAATTGTCAAGGTATGTGCCGTTGTATGTTGATACTGATAGAAAGAAAGCTAAGAGATTCCAGCAAGGCTTAAAGCCATGGATCAGGGGGAAGGTAGCTATTTTTGAATTGGATACCTATGCCGGGGTTGTACAGAAGGCTATGATCGCAGAGACAGAGAGTGAGATGTTCCAGAAAGATAAGGAAAACAAGAGAAGGAAAGTTGAGGGAAGTGAGGGTCAGTCACAAACAGGGAAGTTTCCAAATTTTAAGAAGGGCAAGTTTCAGCCAGGGGGAAATTTTAATTTCAGGAGACAAAATGCAGGAGACGGAGGCCAGGGCAATCGTCCAGCTAATGTGAATCAGCCGAATCACTTGAGATTAACTTTTCCAGATTGTCAAGTTTGTGGAAAGAAGCATGGAGGAGTTTGTAACAAGTTGAAAGTGGTATGTTTTAAATGCAACCAGAAAGGGCACTATTCAAGGGAGTGCCGAAATCAACCAGCAAATAAGGATCAGCCTATCCGGAATCCAGCAGTGAAGGTTCCAGTCATTGGATTTACATGCTTTAAATGTGGGAAGCCAGGACATATGGCCAGGGATTGCAAGACACCAGCCCCAGTCAGTAATGCATTGAGAATTATGGGATCTACCCCAACAGTGAATGAGACTCCGAGGGCTAGAGTTTTTGACATGTCGGTGAAGGATGCGATCCAGGATACGGATGTCATGGCAGGTACGCTTAATGTGAACTCTTTATGTGCCAAAGTGTTAATAGATTCGGGAGCAACTCGATCGTTTGTTTCACAAGATTTTGTTAGTAAATTAAATTGTCCAGTTGAGTGCTTAAATGAAATAATGACTGTGGAATTAGCAAATCAAGAACGTGTAGCTGTGAATTAAGTTTGTGAGAATTGTGAGGTTGAGATTTTTGGTAGTAAGTTTTGTGTAGATTTGATACCATTTAAGTTAGGAGAATTTGATGTGATATTAGGGATGGATTGGTTATTTAAGCATGATGCTCAGATAGATTGTCGAAATAAGAAAGTAATGGTGAAAACGCCAGACAAAAGAATAGTAACGTTCCAGGGAAAGAAGCAGGTAAAGAAGTTCTTAACGATGATTCAAGCCAAGAAGTTACTACGGCAAGGATGCGAGCATTTCGTAGCATACGTGATTGACAAAAGTCAGGAGCCAGCAAAACTTGAAGATATCCCAGTAGTGAATGAATTTCCAGACGTATTTCCCGACGAATTGCCAGGACTTCCTCCAGATAGAGAAATTGAATTTGCGATCGACTTAGCACCTGGAACAGAACCAGTATCCAAGGCCCCGTACAGAATGGCGCCTGTTGAGATGAAAGAGCTAGCAAAGCAATTGCAGGAATTGTTAGAGAAAGGAGTAATCAGACCCAGCGTATCCTCGTGGGGAGCCCCAGTATTATTTGTCAAGAAGAAAGATGGAAGCATGAGACTGTGCATCAACTATAGGGAGCTCAACAAGCTGACAATCAAGAACAAGTATCCGTTACCCAGAATCGATGATCTGTTTGACCAATTGAAGGGAGCCAAGTATTTCTCCAAAATCGATTTAAGATCGGTATATCATCAACTAAAGATCAAGCTAGAAGATATACCAAAGACAGCTTTCAGAACAAGGTATGGACATTACGAGTTTTTAGTGATGTCTTTTGGATTGACCAACGCCCCAGCAGCGTTTATGGACCTGATGAATAGAATTTTCAAAGAGTATTTGGATAAGTTTGTTACTGTGTTTATAGACGATATTTTAATCTATTCAAAGACGGAAGAGGATCATGCGGAACATGTGAGAACGGCTTTGGAGATTTTAAGGAAAAAGAAGTTATATGCTAAATTCTCGAAGTGTGAGTTTTGGCTACAAGAAGTTCAGTTCTTAGGACACATAGTCAGTAACGAAGGGATCAAAGTGGACCCGGCAAAAATCATCGCAATTACGAATTGGGAGAGACCGAGAACACCCACTGAGGTAAGAAGTTTCTTGGGATTGGCAGGATATTATCGACGATTCGTTCAGAATTTCTCAAGGATTGCCACACCATTAACAAAGCTTACACTGAAAGAACGAAAAGTTTATATGGAACGACAAGTGCGAAGATAGTTTCCAGGACTTGAAGCGAAGATTAATCACGGCACCTGTTTTGTCACTTCCAGACGATCAAGGGAATTTCGTAATTTATAGCGATGCTTCTCATAAAGGATTAGGATGTGTTTTAATGCAGCACGAAAAGGTGATTGCGTATGCGTCAAGACCATTGAAACCACACGAACAAAAGTATCCTACTCATGACTTGGAGCTAGCAGCTATAGTTTTTGCTTTGAAGATTTGGAGACATTATTTGTATGGAGAAAAGTGTGAGATTTTCACGGATCACAAAAGTTTGAAATATATATTTACCCAGAAGGAACTTAATATGAGGCAAAGGAGATGGTTAGAATTGATCAAGGATTATGATTGCTCGATTAATTATCATCCCGGTAAGGCGAACGTGGTGGCAGACGCGTTAAGTCGGAAGGAAAAGTTAAATGAGTTATCAGTGCCTGAGGATATATATAAGGAATTTCAGAAATTGGAATTGGAAATTAGAGTTTGCGAACCTGAGGAAGCGAAAGTGTACAGTATGACTTTCCAGCCGGAGTTGTTGGAGAAAATAAAGAAATTCCAGAAAGATGTAATGGATCAAGATATAAATAGTTTGGTAGGTGAAGAATTATGCACACAGAAGGATGATCAAGGCATTTTGAGATTTTCATCTAGAATCTGGATTCCACCAGTGACGGAGTTAAAGAATGAAATTTTACAAGAAGCACATAGTTCAAGATATTCCATCCATCCAGGGAGTACCAAAATGTACAGAGATTTAAAGAAGAATTATTGGTGGCCAGATATGAAGAGGGAAATTACGGAATGGGTTAGCAAATGTTATACCTATCAGAGAGTTAAAGCAGAGCATCAAAGACCAAGCGGATTGCTACAGCCATTGGAGATTCCAGAGTGGAAGTGGGAACATATTACCATGGATTTCATAGTTGGATTACCAAGGACAAGGGCTAATCATGATGCCATTTGGGTTATAGTGGATAGACTTACCAAGTCAGCTCATTTTCTTCCTATAAATGAAAGATTTTCGCTCGACAAGTTGGTCCATATGTACCTAAAAGAAATTGTAGTTCGTCATGGAGTTCCAGTGTCTATCGTATCTGATCGAGATCCAAGGTTTAATTCAAGATTCTGGAAGAGTTTTCAAGAATGTTTGGGAACAAGACTGAATATGAGTACAGCTTATCACCCCCAAACGGATGGCCAAAGTGAAAGAACGATCCAGACAATCGAGGATATGTTACGTGTTTGTGCGATTGATTTCAAAGGAAGTTGGGACGAACATTTACCTCTGGTAGAGTTTGCTTACAACAACAGTTATCATGCCAGCATTGGAATGCCACCCTATGAAGCCCTTTATGGATGCAAATGTAGATCTCCAATATATTGGGACGAAGTAGGAGAACGCAAGATACTTGGACCTGAACTGGTACAGCAGACAAAGGAAGTTGTTGAACTTATCCAGAAAAGATTAATAGCCGCTCAAAATCATCAGAGGAAATATGCAGACCAATCAAGGAAAGGCATGGAATTTGAAGAAGGAAGCTTGGTATTACTGAAAGTATCACCATGGAAAGGACTAACGAGGTTTGGAAAGAAAGGGAAGCTAAGCCCAAGATATGTAGGACCTTTTAAGATCCTAAAGCGCGTTGGCAAAGTAGCTTACGAATTGGCGTTACCTCCGCACATGGAGCACATTCACAATGTTTTTCATGTATCGATACTCAAAAAATATAATCCAGACTCCAGGCATGTAATAGAATATGAGTCAATAGAGCTTCAGGCAGATTTATCATATGTAGAGAGTCCGATAGAGATTCTAGAGGCAAGAGAGAAAGTATTGAGAAATAAAGTGGTAAAGTTAGTAAGAGTATTGTGGAGAAACCCAAAGGTTGAAGAGTTAACCTGGGAGTTAGAAAATGATATGAGAGAAAAATACCCTCATTTGTTTTCTTAGGAGATTCTGAGGACAGAATCCTTTTAAGGGGGGAAGGATGTAATATCCGGGATATATCGTGTAATTATTTTTGATATTATTATGTGTGCCCAGTATCTATTCTGTGAGTTAATTGTTAAGTGTTATCTGTACTTGAATATTCAAAAATAATATTAATTGAGTATTTTAATTTTTATATGTCCAAAATAAAATATAGATAATTGTTATATCTTCCTATTTATTTTTATGTTGATTTATGGATTTATAAGAATCATATGAAATTTCTAAAAAAAAAATCCGGGTAATCAAAATCTATTTTATAAAAACGGGAACCAACCGACGTCAACCGTTGTTACGTTTTTGGAACCCGAAACTCTTCCGAGAACTCCTTCCTAACCTAATTGTAATATTCCGAGCATTTTCCATGTTTTGACTTTTTCGATCCGGCTTACGGTTTGTCCTGCGCGGGTCCCGGCGCAACATTTTCGATACAATATTCGTTTCAGTAAATCAATAAAATCCGTATTTTCGATAAACGGGAGCTTTTTATTAAACTATCCCAATTATCACTTCGTAATACGTGTAACCAGGCGCTGAGACCAAGACCACAGTACAAATTGTACTGATTTGGATAATTATCCCGAAAACCGATACCGTTTGGATCAGTTTTTACAAATAAACGTACCGTTTTATATCCGGAATGATCCAACGGGATACAAATTTTCCATAATTATAAATAGCCTTTTACCGTATTTTATTTCGTATCAAAATCATTTGCAGATAGTTAATTATATAATTTTCATAGAAAAGCCCTAATTTCTGAAAACTGTTCTAAGAATCAAACAACAAAACGAAGGCGTTACCGATCTCTGTTTTCAAAGCTTGAGTAACCAAAACGAAGGATTTGAAGTGTTCTATCAGATTCTGAGCTTTGTTTCACTGCAGAAATCAAGGTTATTTTTCTAAAAAATTATTTATTTTCGAATTTATTTTATTAAAAATATGAATTTTTGTTTAGATGATTGTTTGTATGATTTGATGATTGCATGTTGTAGAGCTTGTTTTCCTGATGATTTTCATATGTCATACGTCTGATTTGGAGTTCAATAACATGTTCAAATTTGAGTTTGATTTTCGAATTTCAAAATTAGGGTTTATAACCCGTATGAATGTTCTTAATTGAAATTTGGGGGTTTCTTATTCTGTGATAGATTGATGATGTGTTATAGTGGGTTATGTTCTCTATGAAATTTGCAATCTAGTCGTATAAGTTTCATGAACCAACGAGGTCTGTAGAGAAGGGAGTTGTGTTTTGAAGTTTTCCGATGTTCGCCGGAAACTGGAAAACTTCACGGCCAAATTCCGGCCAACTCAGGGATTGTTAGGATGAATTGATTGCATGGTTGTGTTCCTGATGTTGTGTAGATGTGATCTGGAGGTGTTGGTGAGGTGAGGACGCCGGGAACGTGTTCTCCGGCAAACCCGACTGTTTTCCGGCGAAGAGCTGGAAAATTACAGTTTGGTACCCCAACTTTTGAAAACGATGCAGTTAGGTCCCTGAGGTTTCCAAACTTTGCAAATTTAGGATTCCTGTTTATAAAATGTTTAAAAATCATATTTCTTATTTATTTTAATTATAAAAATTCGTTTTTAATTTCTGAAAATTCTAAAAATTATTATTTTAATTCTGAAAATTATTTTTTATTCACAAATAAATCTGAATTAATTAGTTAATTAATTTCAGTTAATTTTTAATTGATTAATTAGTCAATTAATTCGAAAATTAATTGATTAATTGATTTAATTAATTATTAATTGATTTTTAATTAATTATTTAATTAGATTTAATTATTTAAAAATGATTTAAAAATTCCGAAAAATAGTTTCGAGCTTTAAAATATTATTCTAAATTATTTCCAAGGCTCGATAATTATTCTAAAATTGTTTCGGAGCTAGAATTCGCCAACCGAACCCTGTTTATTATTCCGAAATTGATCCAACGACCCGTTTTAATTTCGAAAAATGTTTTAAAAATCATTTTAAATACCAGAAAGCCTATTTATGACCCGAGAATTTTTTATAAATAATATATCATTGATTACGTGATGTATTATGTGCTACATGTGACTTGTTAATTGACTATCGGTCTATATATTCGGTGTTTACTTGATTATCGCATAACTTTCAATCCGTTAATCGAATTTGGGTAAAACGAAGGGTAGATAGAAGTATGTGTTGAATAGAATTCCGTGAGTAAATTATTGATAGATGCTTATGATATGTGAGCAGAAAAGGCAAGGCGTAGGAAAGGGAAACAGGTAGTTGAGGAGTAAGACGATTGTGATTGAAAGCAAGTGCAGGATAGTAAGCTAATATCAGGCAAGTGTTCTGAACTTTCTCGAGATATTGTAATTCTTGATAGTCTTGTTGACATTGCAAGTGCTTTGAAGCACGGAAACCTAAATCCTGATTTCAGTTATTGTTCTTGAGCTATGAACCATATTCTTTCTAATCCATTGATTATTGTATACCCAAACAAGAACCACAAATCTACGATACTACTCCACAAATACATACAAACTAAAACCAGACACTGAACTGAATTATTATATACTCAATCCATAATATCTTATGCTTTGAAAGACCAAATCCTTGAAACCCTGAAATGTTGTTTCCTTTGTTATCCAATTCTTTCATTATCCAGCATTCAAGCTTCAAAAGTACCTTGTTGATCCTTACAAGGATTTAAACCCTTTCATTGTTAAACATTTATTGTTGTTAATGATTTCGGTTATTGTTTATTATTGCATATTCTGTTATTATGTTAGAATTGGATTGTTTTTATAAAATTATGGACCAGATTCGTGGTCAGACCATATAATGGTCAAGTTAGGCCAATGTGTGCCTTGGATCCAGTAGTTAGAGCAATGCTGTGTGCCTTGCTCGAGGTTAGTGCGTGACTGATCAGCAGCCTAACCTTGGTTTTTAAATTAAAAGTATAATATCCAATTCTAAATCATAATCCATTGTTCACTTGATATCATAAACATATTCACCTGATGATCATTATTCTAAGTTTTGTCATTGTGACTTGCTGAGCTAGTTAGCTCATTTGTGCGATGTTGTTTATATTCTTTCCAGTTAAAAAGGAACCAGTTGGTAAAGAGGATCCCCAGTCCAGCGCGAGAGCTAGGGGTTCAGGTTGAGAAAGCTGAGCTAGTAGGCTTCTTTTGGAATAATTTAAGTTTGTAAAAGTTTGTAATAATGTTTAATACTCAGTTTGAATTTGAAATAGTTGGGATTTGAACGGTTTGTAATATATTAGTGTGTTTGGCTTGCGTGCATACTTTAACCTGTTGCGGTCCGTGGTAATTGGTAAGTAGGGTCATTGCATATATTATTATTATCTTTATTATTGTTATAAGCAGGTTATAATTAAGGTGTTTGTGTGGACCTCAAACTTCTGACCCGGGTTTGGAGGGCGCCACAGGAAGTACCTGCCTCAGCTGCTCGGGCTTCCTCACGACGGAGCTCTTCAGCAAGATATAGCTCTATGAATCCGTCCATGTCGCCGCCCGGATTCTCAGCAAGATAGGTAGAAGCAACGTTCCAGCAGATATTGACCTTCTCAAAAATCTTGTTGTTAAGCTCCTCGTAGTAGGCAGGGGTACCCCGAAAAGACTCCAGCACCTCCTCTGCCGGGGGCCTAGCAGCAAGCTCCTTCTTCAGGTTCTCCGCCTCCGCCCGGAGGGATCCCACCAACTGCTTCGCAGCCTCCCGAGACTTCACCGCCTCAGCAACGGCTTATTTATGCTCCCAGGATTCTTTCTCCTTCACCTCCCGATACTTGGCGAAGTTCTCCTTGTCCTTACTCAGCTCTTTCAATATAGCCTTAGTCTTTGTCTCCCTTATGCGGAAGTTGTGGAGAATGGTAGAGCAGCCGCTGATCCGAGCATTGGCCTGAAAACAAAATGGCTAAGTACCAACACATGGATAGAAAAGGGAAATGTTAAGGGAACGGCCTTACCTCCGAAACGTCCCAGACAAGATGATCGAGGAAGGTATCCAGATGCTCCACGGCATAGCAGTCAAAGTCAGCTGGGGTAGCATAGTTATCAAACATTTCATTCTGGCGATCATCCAGGGTCATCCGAGCCAGGAGGTTCTTCAGCGCATCCTCCTCCATCAACTTTTGGCTCTCTTCTTCCGAAGGCCCCGAACCTGAAACCCTCCTGCGCTGTGGGGTTCCAGACCCTCCAGCAGCTTCCGCCACAGCCTTCCTCTTCCGCGGATTTAAAGACCCGACCTCCACCTCCTCCAGCTCAACCACTTCAACCTCCTCAGGCTCTGGAGCAACAGGCGGGATAATCACAGGAGCACTCTGCCTCACACTGTTGCCCGAGGAACCAGCATCCCAGGTCTGCGAACCGCTACCTGCACCAGTTACCTTCTTCCCCGAGTCCAATTGCACGGCACCACCAATCTTCTTGAACCTCCCAGCCAAATCCTTAAATTGCTGCGACATAGCGTAATGGAAGGGGTTCAGGAAGGGAAGACCTGCACAAGGAACAACAGTCATTCAAATGAACAAGACAGCGATACAGCAGGAAAAATACAAGTAAAAAACTACTAAGGCAAAACACTTACAGCCAACATTATACAATGTTTGATTATCTAAAAAGGTGTCCCGGGTCCACTGGGCACCAAGAGCAACCATAAAGTCGTACATCTTCGTCAAGGCATCTCCACCAAGCCTCTCGGATGGGAACCTGCTATTTTTCAAAGTGGTTTTGTACAAAGGCATAAACTCCAGGTCCCACCCCCGGACGAAGATGTACTCCTGGTGCCAGCCCCGGAGCGAATTCAACATGAAAACGGGAGCCTTTTTGGCATCAGAAGGGAGCCCACAACCATCTATATTAAAGGTAAACTCAAAAAGAGGAGGCAAGGTGGACTTTTTGATTTTAAAAAGATAATGAAAAAGTTTAAAAAGTCGGAAGGTACTTCTTCACATGGCAACAGGCCAGGAACCAGGAAACCCACTTAATAGAGTTCGGGGCTAGCTGAGTGAAGGGTATCTCGTAGACGTCACGGCACAGGGACTTGGTAAACTGGTGGAGATTGGGTCTCATGCTACGAAGATGCTCTAAGGGACTCCCTACCCAACCACCAGCAGGACGGTGATAAACTCTCTCGTGAGGCTCGGGCCACCTCCACTCCATATCATCCCCGAAGTGAAATACAGCCTTCACCAGATCATCTATCTGTTGGAAGGTGTACTCGGAGAGGTCAGGATGACGGGGGGCAGGAATATATCTTGTCCCGGGGGCATTATAAAAAAGTTGATCCATGCGGGCCCCATCATAAGGTTCTAAGCCCCCGGGCCTATAAGCAGTGGTGAGTCCCTAAAGTAATAATCATGGGGAGGGCTGTTCTCACGAGTCCGAACAAAGTAATGGTCTATGTCTACCCAGGACCCGTCTCTCCTACCCAAAGTCTGCCCGGGGTTTAATAGGAAAGTAGGAAATTCCTCAACAATGGCTTGGCGACGGGGAGGCATATTTTCTGGTTCCGGGGAAGAGTCACTCGAAGAATGTTCAGGAAATCCAAAGTGGGGACAGTAGTCAGGTCTACGTTTCAGGTTAGCTAATTGTTTCCTTCTACCCCTCATAACCATATAACCTCGGAGTCTATGCCATTTCGGGAAGAAAAAGAGAAAAGAAAGAAACACAGAAGCTACTCAGAAACAGTTAACCTCAAAATCAAAATACCAAAATACATCATACAACCTATACATACATATATACGCCCATAACAAATGCTATGAACAGTCATAAAAGCAAAGAATAAACCCAGTTTTGCATAGATTGAAACCCTTATTCGCACATATGTGTATACCAAAACACAAGCCTAAACTCAGTACAAACATCAACTTTTTTGTCATAAACAAAAGCTATAAATCTAAACAGCAAACAACATATTTTGATTCATCAAAACTCGACACAATAGAAATAAACAAACTCAGATACTTGGGTACACATGCATTCTAAAAGCTCAAACTACAAGTACTCGCTAAACAATCACGAAGAAACAAAAAGAAGAACGAAGACAAGTTCGAGAACTTACAAGAAAGCAGGAGAATAAACCGGCTTCAAAAAGCAAAGGAGCTCCCATATTCGACTTGGAGAAAAATGGCAGAAAGATTTTGTGTTTGCAGTTGCGTAAAGAGAAAAGAAATGAGAAAGGCGGAGTATTTATAGGCACAGAGGGAGAGTTAACCCACTCAACTACCCCGTAATCCGGTCCGTTGATCGAAGACACGTGGCACAATCCTGAGCATCCAGAAAATAACCGTTGTAGTTAATGATTACATCGCTGTAATTATTTAACAGGCACGACTTTTGAGGCAAAAAAGGGGGAAAAAAACTGCAACGTTTCGTGCATACACATGTACTTACACATATATTCGTACAAGAAGCTCAACCACCACCTGACACTCCGGGAAAAGCGCTACAACATTAACCACCTGTCACATCTGCACCAAGACCCACCCAAACAGAACCCGGGGACTTGTACCCAACAACACCCCGGGGCTAGGGGCCACAAGTCAAAAGAAAAATGATAAATTTTTTCCAAATGCCAAGAATTAAAAGGCCTACCCAAACACAACCCCGGGGACTTGTACCCAACAACACCCTGGGGTTAGGGGCCACAAGTCAAAGGAAAAATGACAAAATTTTTCCAAGTTCCAAGAATTAAAGGGCCTACCCAAACACAACCCCGGGACTTGTACCCAACAACACCCCGGGGTTAGGGGCCACAAGTCAAAGAAAAAATGACAAAATTTTTCCAAGTTCCAAGAATTAAAAGGCCTACCCAAACACAACCCCGGGGACTTGTACCCAACAACACCCCGGGGTTAGGGGCCACAAGTCAAAGAAAAAATGACAAAAATTTTCCAAGTTCCAAGAATTAAAAGGCAACCCCAAACACAACCCCGGGGACATGTACCCAACAACACCCCGGGGCTAGGGGCCACAAGTCAAAAGAAAAATGACAATTTCTTTTCCAAGTGCCAAGAATTAAAAGTCCTACCCAAACACAACCCCGGAGACTTGTACCCAGCAACACCCCGGGGTCATGAGACAAGTAAAAGGAGTGAACTTTTTCCTACTCCCCCATCCGGGAAAACCCACATAAGGGAGTGGGAGGCAAATGATGGGCCAGAAATAATCAGGCCCAGGTAGAAGAGCAGGGGCCCAAAAGAGATGCCACCTCAGGCCCAAGCCGAAGTGGTCCCCTGTGCCACGTGGCACAGGACAAAAGAGTCAACTGTCTCATGTTACCCAAAATGGAACAATTGCATCCTAGCCATTCATGGGTAACCATCCCAAGACAGCTCTGATGGAGAAAGGACACCTGACCACACAGCTCATCTGGACCGTCCAACCTGTCACCACACAAGAATGATCAAAGGCCAGGATGAAGAGGTACAAACCCCAAAAACCCTAAATCTTGGGACCTATAAAAGGCCCCAAAAAGAGGGTTTTAGGGGTTGGAAAATATTTGACCGATATACTCACATACACACACCCTCACATATTTTTGAATAGCTCCTTCTTCCCTCTTCTTCTTCTTCTTCTTCTTCAAGAAGGCCCATTTCTTATTCTCACACCGGAGTTGCCGCGGGATACAACCCCCCTCCGGTTCTGTTTTGCAGAGACCCCTACCTAGCAGGTTAACCGCACCCAAACCACTGCGGAGGCCGGGTCCCAGCACGTGAGAGAAAGGAGAAGACCTGGGAAGAAACCGAGTTATCAACCTGTGTATTATATACGTGCACATATGGGAAATAGTTACTTAGTTACCTTAAAAAAATAGTTATATATGGGCAGATTCTATGGGTAACCCTAAGGTTGAGTACAAGAGCATAGCATAACACATTTTAAACAAAAATATCAACAACACAAGATTACTTAGCAAGCGTGGATCTGTTTAGCTAAACTTGCAATAAATAATGCATCGACTACTTGATAAACAAATAGAATTATCGTCTCTATCATTTCATAAGACTAAAATTATATTTTGATTTTTACTTTTTCCTTTTATTTCTTTCTTGAGCTTATACTATCAAGAATCCCAATACTTAATTGAGGCAGTCTTCTTAATGACTCAAAGAAAAAAGGAACATTTTGACTTCTATAATTAAAATGTAAAAGCATGTAAAGAAATAATCAACAAAGAAAAGACCCATGGGTGCTAGGTGATTGGTGTGGAAGGTGTTTTATGATGAAAGCAAACATGTCTGTCAGTTGCTTCTCCATTCTTCCTTAATTCTCTAACAACTGTAATTGGCATTTAAGTTGGCAACTTGATTCTCCAGTGTAGTTTATGGCTCGACAACTCGTTCTTATATTTTCTATGAGGCCAACGTTTGCGATACCATGACACTAACCCATACACATGATCGTGTTGCACCATATGCATACTATTTAAATATTTCACATTAATTGTAGTTGGCCAAGTGCCTCTACTTTTAGATTTGTCTCGCTTTGATCAAATACACCAAATTTCTCGGTAATTCTTGTCACAAATCCTTCGGTCACAAGTGCCCCATTGTCTCCTTTAGATTGATACAAGAATCTGTTGATCAACAAAGTTGTGTAATCCACTGAAAGACCTGCATCAAGACGATGCATTAGCACAGTCTCACCCTACTAAATAATATTATCGTTAATCTCTCGACCGTAAACAGTGTAAGATAATAGTCAAGTAAAGTACCGGAACTTGAATTCTACGATGTATGATGATGTAGCATAACGAGAATCATATTTGGAAGCGAATCAAAATCAACATATTTGTTGGGTAAGAACTTGCGCTTGTGTAATTTATCAAATTATGTTTTTATCTCATGAAGCAACATCAACGTATTTATTGTGTATATTTGCAATAGGAACTATGGGATTACAACATGAAGCGTTACCCAAGATTAGAACCAAGTCACTAACAAAGATGTAAACACTTTTTCCATCAATAGGCAACGTGTTGTTGCAACCCAAGACCAGAGTTTTATTTCATCCCTCCGAAGTTTGGCATTTTATTCTCACAAGGACAGGAATTCTTGACATTCGTGAGGAGTTTCTCAAATTTTCAATCATTTACCATGACTTCTTTAGCAGTAGCAAAACCTGCAAAACAACCTTTTAAAAAGAAGCCACCATGAAATTATCAAATCCGCCTTGGCTGAAAATCTGACATGTTCGGTTGGAACTTAGTGGAGCAACCATGTTTCCTAGGGATTTTACCACTCCATTTTGGCAAAAATTACACGGTTTCCAAGTCGTACAAAATATGATTCTTGACATGCTACATCATTCATCGGACATCATAGTAATTTAAGTCTACGTACTTTGCTTGACTATTATCTTACACTATGTACAGTCCATGTTAATTAAATATTATCCAAAAGGGTGAGCTTTGGACAAGTTTGTTGATCAACAAATTCTTGTATCAAGCCAAAAAATACATTGCGGTGCTAGTGATTGGAGGTCTTACGACATGGATTGTTGTTAAAATGGGTTTATTTGATTAGAGCAAAATCAATCTAAAAGCGGGGGACAGTTGACAACCTACGATTAATTGGGAATATTGGATTGGTATGCATATGGTGCAGCAAGATCATTAGTATGGGTTTGTGCCATAGTATCACATACGTCGGTTTTACACAGTGGAACGACGTGTTATGGAGTTTCAACCTACACTTGAGAGTGTAGAGCAAGTTGTCCATTTAAAACCAGGCCAAAGACATTTGTTAAAGAATCAATCAAGAATGACGAAGCAAATGGCATGCATGTTTGATGCTTTCATCAAGAAACACCTTCTAACGAAGCACCTAACACCTAGGGGAGTACTTCTTTCTTTTCTTCGTAGACTTGTTTTTTTTTCATGTTTTTGCAATTTAATTTGTAGGTTTCACATGATTCATCTTATTTTTCTTTTAGAGTCATTTAAGATGCATTACTTAAGTGTTGGGATGTGTTCATGATAGTACAAGGTTAAGGAATAATAACCAAAAATTGTAAAAATCAAAATATAATTTTAGTCTTAAAAATGATAGAGATGATACTTTGTTAGTCATTTATCAAGTAGTTGATGCATTATTTATTGCAAGTTTAGCTAAATATATCCACTCGTGCTAAGTGATCTTTTGTTCTTGATCAGGGGCGGAACCAGTAATCTAACGTGGGAGGACCAAAATAAATAAAAGTAGAAAACATACCGATTTATTTGAGATGTGCACGTCTTTCTTTGATCAAATAAAAAGAATCAATGATCTCCTCGGCAGAAATGGTATCCGCAATCTCCTTTTCAATATACACTATCAAATAATCCCTAAGAAATTCATCTTCCATTCGATTGCGAAGACTTGTTTTCACAATTTTCATAGCAGAAAAAGCTCGTTCAAATGTTGCAGTAGATGTTGGAAGAGTCAAGACAAGCCTTAATAGTCTATCAACTAATGGATACATGTTAGCTTTCCCTGTAGTTACCAATCCATGACATAAATCACCAAGAGTAGACAGATTCTTCAAATCTGGATGAACCGGAACATCTAACCCATAATGTTGTAGTTCACACTGAATGCACAAGCTTGGAATGTCAACCATTTGATTGCATCTATCGATGTTTTAAGACGCATTCGATTTCGTTTGATCTCTTCTGCACTTTGTTTCTCCACTATCTTCTCCAAGTGACAAGGCTGATTTTTAAGATTATAATAACATTTAGCCGCAAAATTATGAGCTGAATTAGAACCATCTCCTTTCCCAACATGACATCTAAAAGCACAATCTTTTCCATTGTTTACTTTCCTCCAATTGTTAAACCCCTTGACAGTAAAAGTATTCGAGCCACACCTTCCTAATGGATTTTTAGCAAAAAGAAAACAATAAAAACAATATGCTGCATCTTTTTCTGGGGAGTACTCTAACCAAGGAAATTTATCAAACTAACTCTTTTGAAATCGACGGGGAAAATTTTCTGGACCAGAGAAGGGATAAACTTGCACAGGTTGATATGGGTCAAGATCAATGTATACTCTCCTAATTAAATCTTTTTTATTTGGATGATAAGTCTCAATTTATTTCCGCAAACCAGGATCACGTATTAACGAATTGAAATCAATAATTTCATCAGTGTTCTTAGAATCAATACCTTCATTAACAATCTCTGGATTTTTGAGGATTTTGCTCGGAGTTTCTATTTATCCCACCAAAAATCAGAGGCTCAACTCCATCTCCAGTGACTTCAATTGAGGCGGCAGAAGGTTCTTCATCTTCACAAGTAGTTGTTTGCTTCTTCTTGGGTTGAAAATAGGATGTAATCTCTTTTCTCTTACTCATATTTACGGATTAGATGCAAAGGTAGAGTAGATAAAGAGAGATGATATTAGGGATTGTAATTTTGTAACTTGTATGTATAGTGTGTATTGGGGGTTTTGGGACCGGAGAAGAACAACTGAACAAGTATGTTCTGTTTTTAGACTTTAGTTTTAAGCATCTTTTTTTTGTTTCAAATTGTACTATCTTTATTTTATATGTTTATTTATTAATTATTAAGATTAATGAACAAATTCCATGATTTCCATCTAATCAATATTATTTTGAATGAAATAATTAACAAAATCAATAAAATTTTGTATAATCAATTCTCAATTTCAATTTTTTTTTTTAAATCTAGGGGGACCAAAAAAATTTTTGATAGTAAATTTTAAAATTTTATATTAAAATTTTGGGGTTATTCCGCAGTTGGTGGGGACCGGGGCTCCCTTCGATCCCCCCTAGTTCCTCCCCTGTTCTTGATACTGTTGTTTGTGAGGTGTTATGTTATGCTCTTTTGCATACACCTTCACTATCAAGTTGAAGCTAGTAAACTGATCTAATGTCTTAGGTAATTAAAAGGACATTAAATATGTGCAAGATACGTTGATTTTCATATTTTGAGTAGAAGGTAGATGTATTATAATTTTCTTTTTGTGACTTGAGATTGACTATCTTTTGACACCACGCGAGCTTTTGAACCTTTACACATATCTTTTGCTTCTTTTATTCGTATCCTTACGTGTGTGGATTGCATTTGTATCGTTAGCACTTGTTTTAGACCATTCTTGACATATATGACATTGGATGAATAATAATATGATAAATGCTCTTTGAATTAAACTTACATTATTTTATAATAAAATATCGTGCATATATAATCTAACATTAGCGATTCTTTTATTTGCTGATATGATTTTGATATATATCCTCTATTGACCTAATATGATTTTGATCCCTATTTGTCAAAGTAAAAATGAGGAGGGAGTAATAAGGTGTGATTGATGTGTTACTTGTGATCATATTTTAGTTCTCGGGAATTGTTGTGGTTGATTCGTACTTTCTTAGCATGAATTTCAGAGGATCATTTTATTGTATATCAATTAGTGTTTTGCTTGTCATTCTCTAAAAAAATATATAAAAAAAAGAAAAATAATGACAATACCTTAAATATATAAATGCCTTGAAAAAATAAGAAAAAATATTCAACATTTTATGTTGTTATGTATTATTTTTTGTTGTGTTTTGTAATATGTCATCTCAAGTTAAGTTACATGTACATATTAGTCTAAGTTTTGTGATATAAAAGTCATTTTATATTATATATGTCAAGGAATCGTTCACTTTAAAACCTCAAGGTGTTAGAAAATGACCCTTTTCAGGATCTTACATTATTATAACACTCCCCCTCACTCGAAAACCCATTTATGGATCGAAGAGTGGATCACGAGCGCTCCAGCCTAAGCTCTGATACCATATAGATCAGAATAATAGGTCTGATACATTAATCTGATAGTAAAAGAGCCTTTATATAGGCTTGGTACAGGAATACAACACTATCTAACTCTGTACAAGATATTCTATTTTTAACACACAAGAAATGAATCTCAGGATTTCAGGAAACTAATTGATTTATTCCCCGTAATATCTGTACATATAACTAACATATCAGTGATATCAATTACTCATTTATTTCTATCTCTCCAACAAAAATATTGAGAAAAAAAAGACACGTACGTGACTGTAGGGGAGACAAAGGTTACACATAACAAATAGGAAAAACAAGCACAAGAAGAAAACAAGATTCAAGAGGAGAAGCATTGAGAAGATCAAATTTTAGAGTTTTTATTTCTTACTTTTCTTTATTATAAACTTGCTATTATGTCTCCACTCTTGTGTTTAGTAATCTTGGTTTTGATGTTGAACTGATTCTCGTTTTAGGCCTTTAATAGACATTTGTTTATTATATAAGATTATTTTTCGGTTCTCTTTGTTGGTGTTCATATATATTGTTTATATTGATTTGTATACAACGCTTTTTAGGAATGATCAAGCTTAGAAATTGAATTGACAAATTAGGTTGGCTTGGAAAAGAAAACTTAATTTATAGCCTAATCAATATATCTAAGGATTAACAATATGTTAGTTTGTGATTAGTATAGGAATATACTTAATCACTCTCGGTAGTGAAATTAAGGTGGTGATTAATCATTTAATCCTGTTTAAATTCTTAAATTTTTCGTTAGAATACGGGAATTGGTCAGTGAATTAGGATCACTTAGATTAGGAAGGTCTTAGTGATTATGTGAAAGCCTTAGGCAGCACTTGCATTAGTGATTGAAAAGCCGATAACAAGCTTTTGGTCATAAATGTATATAAAATGTAGATCCAGTTTGTTTTCTTCTCGGTTTTGATATTATATCATAACTAAGTTATTAGCAGTGTGGCAGGGTTGCTATTATACATATATATGATCTGTTCTTGTAAATTTTTTTATTGCACATTGATTATCGTGAGTTACATCACTTCACTGTGATTTGGAGTTTACCCTTACATCTTAATGCTCCTGATCAATATGTTTCTCATGAACAAGAATATCCCAAGTCCCAACACTGTGATGAATCCCTGGAAGAAAATTTTCAGCTAATCTACTAGGTTCTTCATTTAGAAGCATTTTCTATTTCTCCCAGCAATAGATCCGCTATTTGCTAGTTAACAGGACTAGGATGCTTGCTTCTGGATGCAAATAAGATATGTTTCATTTTAGTGAAGAGAGGTAAGGGGGGGGGGTTATAAGACCACCTCCAATGCAGGCCCGAGTGCCGCATTGGTTGGTGTGAAACGGATCCATTTTCCCTTATCTGCGTTGGAGTAAAAAACTGGCTAGTCCGGAGCCCGCCAACTTGGGCTCAACAAACTCTGAAAAGTTGCTCTCCTTTTTCTTGTCCTGTAGTGCAGGTGTACACCTCAACAGCTTTAACTTATAAATTGTACAGCTTTAATTGCAAAAATAAAGTCATACGTTAGAAATTGTAACGTTAATATGTGCGTTAAAAATATTTTTAAAAATCTAACGTTCTAATATTTTTTTGTTATAAATACCAAGCACATCAAAAAATAATTCACACTTCACTCTCTTCCAAAAATTAAGCTTGTATATATTTTCTTGCAAAAAAATGAATCCAACCAATTATTCATCTTCAAATCCACAAAATTCAACTCCTCAAAATTCTCAATTCTCTAATACTCAATATCCATATTCATTTCCAAATTCTTATTTTCCGTATGTCCAAAATCCAAACATCAATAATTTTCAATTTTCAAACCCATCAAATCCAAACTATAATCCTCAAACTCCGAATTCTCAATTTTCATTTCCAAATCAGTATTTTCCGTTCCCTCAGAATTCTCAATTTCTGTTTGTCCAAAAAATTTCAACTATACCTCCACAATTTGGAACCCAAAAAATAGCAATTAGTAATGAAAATTCTCCACGCTCACAAGCTTCTGCTTTCGACACTACTAACATTATCGATCTTAATGATGATGTTAATGAAGTTAAAAATGTGCGAGAAAGTATAATTCAGTGGACATGGAAGGAAGATAAACTTTTAATTAGCGCATGGTTGAATGTATCTACTGATCCTGTAACCGGTACATATAAAAAAAGTGAGGCATTTTGGGAACGAATTCGTCAGTATTGTGAGGAAATTAATCCCGGAGTTATAAGCAGAGGAGCTATAGCTATGAAAAAAAGATGGGAGCGAATAAATGAAGGGGCTCAACGATATGGGGCGTGTTATGATCAAGCTGAACGAAGTGTAGGAAGTGGTTCAAACATGGACGACATAATCCAAGCAGCTCATGTCTTCCACAGAAGTAATTACAATAAGAAGTCAAATTTTGACAAGCATTGGAACGAGCTCCGAAGAATGCCAAAGTGGAGAACACCGAGTTCAAGTTGTGGAAGTGGAAAAAGAACTAAATTGAGTGGTTCCAGAGCTTATTCATCGTCAATGAATGATGAGACATATGAGAATGTTGCTGAATATCATGTTCGTCCTATAGGTTGAAATGCGGCTAAGAAGGGAAAGGCAAAGGGAAAGGGAAAGACAAAGGCAAAAAAAATTTAGAGGATGAGTATGAAGAGTTGAAGGCCGATACGACTAGAAAATTAAATCTAATAGAGAAATTGAATGATGTTCGACAAAAGGATCTAGATTTAAGGATCTTGATGGCTGATACAACTATAATGAATGATGATCAACGGGGGATGCATGCCAAGTTGCTTTCTGAAGTGAAATCAAGGATGAAGTTGTTGTTGAAAGTTTTTATTTGTCATTTTCTTATTCTAATGTATCCGTTGGAATTTATGATTTGTCATTTTCTTCTTGTAATGTATCCTTTGGAATTATTTATCATTTTCTTCTTATAATCTATCCGTTGGAATTATTTATTTTGTTCTTTTTGTAATAGCCGTTAGAATCTATTCATTTAATTATCAATATAATGTCTACTTGGTTTTACATCATTTCATAACTCATTTTCAACATTCACAATCAATATCAAAGTGTATAATATGGATTACAACTCTGTAGAGGCTGAAGAAATCATTGAAGAGTTGTTACTCGACAATTCAATGGAAGAACGCCGACTACAACTCTTTAATCAAATCTATGGAGAAGGCTCATCTTCCTCGCAACGAAGAATGATAAACAGAGATCGTGAAGCGGGCCATGATCGTCTAGTGGGGGATTATTTTTCAGAAAATCCAACATATCTTCTTGAGACATTCCGGAGAAGGTACCGAATGGGAAGACATATTTTTCTTCGTATTGTGGATGCTCTTTCAAATTTAGATCCATATTTTCAGTAAAGGGTTGATGCATTGGGAAGAAAAGGTCTATCGCCTTTACAAAAATATACTGCAGCCATGCGTATGTTAGCGTATGGAACATCTGTAGATGTTGTTGATGACTATGTGCGTATTGGCGAGTCAACCGCAATTGAATGCTTGAAGAAGTTTGTAACTAAGGTTATTTTGATATTTGAGGATGAGTACTTACGAAAGCCAAACGAAAATGATGTACAACGACTACTAAAGATGGGAGAGGATCGCGGATTTCCCGGTATGATGGGTAGTATCGATTGCATGCATTGGCAATGAAAAAATTGTCCTAAAGCATGGAAAGGAATGTTCACGAGTGGTCATAAGGGGGTTCCGACAATTTTGCTTGAAGTAGTTGCCTCGTCGGACCTATGGATATGGCATGCATTTTTTGGAGTTGCTGGTTCTAACAACGATATAAATGTGTTAGATCAGTCACCAGTATTTGATGAAGTGCTAGCTGGTCGTGCTCCAGAAGTAAATTACAATGTTAATGGTCACAATTACAATATGGGATATTATTTAACCGATGGAATATATTCTGAATGGGAAACATTCATTAAAATAATTTCACGTCCCCAGGGAGACAAGAGAAGATTATTTTTAAAATACCAAGAAGGCCAACGAAAGGATGTAGAACGAGCATTTGGAGTGTTACAGTCACGATTCGCAATTATACGTGGTACAATACGATTTTGGGACAAAGGAGATCTCGCTAAAATAATGAGAGCGTGTATCATATTAAATAATATGATAGTCGAGGACGAGAGAGACACATATGCCATTCCATTTGGTCCGCTACCAACTTACGATGATAGAACAAATGGTCTGTTACAACCAATTCTACAGGAAGAACCTTTTGCCCCTTATGAAAGGTATATTCAAAATAATGTTCGAATTCGTGACAGGCAGAAGCATTGCCAACTACAAGCTAATTTGATCGAGCATATCTCACAGTTTATAATTCTCGTAATTAATTTATTATGTAATGTTTTTAATTTTATGTATTTCACATTCCTGTAATTTTTTTACTATGTAATTCAAGTGTTTTAATTATGTATTTTATTTTTATAATAGTTGTTTACCATTTAATTTATATTATTAAACAAAATCAAAATAAATTCTTAAAATTCTAACACTTATTAAATACTATATAGACATAACTAAATAAATGGAACATAGAAAATGAGGACCCGGACTTTGGGCATTGGAGGAAATGGGACAACTTTAATACAAAACCCATTTTTGCACATATGGCTTGTTGCTGGGACCCAAAATACTTGGACACGGGCCGGTGCATTGCGGATGGTCCAATGGTCAACATACACATAATATTCTTAGCCGCTTCTATAATTTAGGCACAGTTCAGATAGAATGTTCTTGATGCCTCTTATTTCCATGTAGTTTGGTTTGCAAAATTTTTTTCAATAGTGACACTTTCTTTGTCAGTTATTGACTTGGTGGCTTTGCATGATTGCAATTGTAGTTGATGCATATAATATAATATAATAAGCAGATTCAATGATCAACATCATATAATATTGTTTGCCGATTCATTAGTTTAAAGATAAGTATGATGAAGTGAACTTATCTTGAAATAACTTAAGGAATCACCAAGTAATACGCACAAGAACAAAGTTAGGTGCTGCAAGTAATACAAAACTAAAATGTGATTGAGAATTAGTAAGATAGATACATTAGCACCTTGTAACAAAAGTAAACCCTACCAGGAACGATGAGCTGATAATAATCTACAATTGACAGCTGTTGCGTCTTATTTTGTATTGCGTTGAGGGATTCTTGTGAGGAGACTCGCACAGCACAGTCGTTCCCAGATCATCGCCACATGAATACTGTGTGAGAGGTTTTTTTTTTGGGTGGTTTCTTTGTACTTAGCAGGCAGTTGATATATTTTAACCAACGCTGACATTCAAAAATTGTTAACTAGAACCTTATATGATTGTTAATTTAACTATGATTAGTTTTTTTTTTATATTTTAAAAACCTTATTTACAGCTAACTAAAATTGATTTGGTCGTTAGAGGGTTGATTTCAATGCAAAATATTTACACATTTCTTAACTTTTTCCCTAACTAACTTTGTATTTTAAAAGAAAGTATGTTTTTAAATATTTAGTTATTTACGAGTATAATACATCTGAGAATATGTACCGCAAATATATTCAACAGTATGGAGCAATTAAATTTTGAATCTATTAGTATTATTGTAAGAATGGCAAATATCAAATGTTTTTCTTTTGACAGGAAAAATCATAAATGTTTTTTTTATCTAATATTAAACAAAATTTAAACACTATACATTTGTAATTTTGTTTTGTTTTGTAAAACCAACACCTAACTGCAATTTAGTCAAAGTATATTTTCAATTTTCATTTTTCACCCTGCACAGGGACGGAGGCGGGGTGGCCGGCGGGTGCGGCCGCCACCCCAAACTCCGGTATAATCGTAAAATTAGTATTAAAATTTATGAAAAAAATTACATATTTATATATTTAGTAGTAAAAAAAATTATTTTGAATGTGTGCCCCTCAAAAATATAATTTTTTTATGAATTTAGTACTAATATTAGTAATATTTACAATAGTTACGAATTTAGATACACGAATTCAGGTATATTTTGTACATTAAAATTTTAAAAATAATATTTATTAATTTATTTAATATATATTAAATTAAATATATATATTAATTATTCAAAAAAATTTCGTTCCGTCCCAAATTTAACACCTTGTAATCTTGTAAATTACAATTAAGAAACCCAAAATAAAAAAGACCGTAAGAAACAGTTAGATTGGTTGAAGCAGTGAGCAGTATGTGAGTAATAAATAATGAACAAGATTCAAGATTGAAGACACACACACACAAACCAACATATTTTGTTTTGGTAATATTGCTGCAATTGCACATCATCCACTCTGCTAACTCGAGACTTCTGATTTCAAGTTTTCAACCCACCTCCTCCCTGACCGTGTGGGAGCAAATGAAGAAGCTCCGAAGCTTCTATATGCACCTACGCCACCCCCACACTACCGAACGCAAATGGATCTTCCCTTTAGCCCTCACTTCACTTCTCTCCATCTCTCTCCTTCTCTTTCTCACATCTCTCTCTCCCTCCTCCACCTCTCTCCTTCTCTCTCTCCACTCTCTCTCCCTCTCCTCCTCTTCTTCATCTATTTTCATCGAATCCAAACTCCATTCTCTCCCTATCTCCTCTCTCCCCCCTCCTCCTCGTCTCGCTTATCTCATTTCCGGCTCTAACGGTGATGGCTCTATGCTTAAACGCACTCTACTCGCCCTCTACCATCCTCACAATCGCTATATTGTGCATCTCGATGCCGAGTCTTCGGAGACTGAGAGGATTGATCTGTTTGAGTTTGTTAGGAATTCTTCGATTTTTGGTCAATTTGGTAATGTTAGAATGATTACTAAGGCTAATCTTGTTACTTATCGCGGTCCGACTATGGTTGCTAATACTCTTCATGCTGCTGCTTTGTTGCTTCGAGAAGGCGGTGATTGGGATTGGTTTATTAATCTTAGTGCCTCCGATTATCCTCTCGTTACTCAAGACGGTACAATTCTACCCCATTCTCGATAATTCGTTATGTGATTCTATATTATCTGTGATTGTAGATGTAATTGCTGTGAGTTATTGAGTTATGTTATGTTTTTGTTCATTAGATCTGCTTGATGCGTTTTCATATTTGCCACGGGACTTGAATTTCATTGATCATACTAGCGATATTGGGTGGAAAGAGTAAGTGATTGGATTTTGTGAATCGAGAAACTTTTAGATTGATTGTTGGTTGAGATTTGTGTTGATTTTGTTGATTGTGGTGATCAATGAAGGAGTCAGCGTGCAAAGCCGGTAATTGTTGATCCGGGGCTGTATATGACAAAGAAGAGTGATGTCTTTTGGATTACACAACGGAGAAGTGTGCCAACTGCGTTCAAGCTATTTACAGGTATTTGGGAGATTCTTTGCTTAATATAGTTAATGTTCTACAAGTGACAAAATTCAGTTTTGCAGTTGAATTACTAATTTTGGTGCTTGTATGCTAGTTTTGGTCTTCCCAAGCCAGCTTGCCTTAAATGGTTTGCCTTCCTGATTTCCTCTTTCACCTCAATTTAATTCGTTATCAATACTGGCACCATAATTTTTAAAATTGTTTGTGCTACTATCTTTGGCCAGAGAATATGATATGTGGCAGACTATTTATTTTACCAGCCTTGGAGGTTCCTGTCTTATATACATTCATAAACATCAGCAGTTTTAGTCTTTTTTGTACATCTTTTCCCTTTCTTTGATGAGGGATTTTAACCAAAACTTTGAAGGACTGTAGTAGCCATTGCTATTAGATTTTTTTCATTCCATTTCCACGTGTGTTGTACACCAGAGAATCTTCTGTGACTCGGTCCATAAATTTTCTGATCAATTTCTTTTGTTAACATCTTTTATCGAAGCAGCTCTTCTGTCCACTTCTTTTATTGCCAACTGCTGTCAAAAATTTTGATCACTTACTGAAAAACCAACTGCCAGGATATTGATCTCCCATTACATTTTTTTTTGTCAAGTCCCATTACCTTTTCCTAGTTCAGATAATTTATAATTTATTACAAGCTTCTAGCAGTAGGCCTGCCAATGGTTGGTGTTATTCGTTTCTAAGAGATATGCCCACTAATTGGAAATACTCAATGTCAACAGCAGGCGGTAAACTGGTCTCCATGACTCTGATAAACAAACTCTATTGCCAGGTTTCGGTCTACGCGAATAGATTCAGTAGCTGAAAGATATCAATGATCAAAAGAACAATGTGACCAATAGTCTGTAAAAGTAAGATTACAAACTGTACAAACCGATCATGCGTAAAATAACCAGGGATCTACTTGTAGGAAAACCTTTATCGACCCCACTGCAATTAAAATTTTGGCTTTGTAAATTAAAGGCTTTTACCCACACATATCTATGATTTTCTTAGATTATAATGCGAGGAAAATTGTGAGCAAAGTGTGTGATAGAATCGCATAGCTAATATTGAGGATAAAGATTTACACTTTAAATTATTTAAATTAGCGAAATAAACAAAGCAGAGGAGATGTCAGAGTGGTGTGGTGAACATCATTGAATAGTGTTGTTTACAGTTCTGTAGATTGATTTAGATTGCCATTGCATATAGCAGTACCAGTTGACTTAAGGTGTTTGTAAAGTAAATTGGAATGTTGATTTGATAATGTTATTTGCTATGTTCAATCTTTGTGCGCATATGGGATAATATAAGTTATCAAGGTACTGTCTGAAACGGCTATATAATTATACAAGCTTCACTAGTTAGCATCCGCTATACTCTATATGTAGTTTTGTTTATATTTATTTTATTTTTTTAGAATTTTTCTTCCGTTAAAAAGAAGTCACTATAGAGTTTAGGCTGAGGACTTTATACTACCACCAAGAGATGCATGGGAAAAAAAGAGGAAAGGAAAGATAGACATCTGTCATTGTTCTGTTTGCTTTATTTGCCTTGGAATGAGGGGATATTACTTGAAATATAAAGAGTATTGATAAATACCTATCAGGATAACTTTCATTAATATGAGTTTTGCGGTGTAAGAAATCGCAAATTTAAGATTGAATCTGAGAAGTCTATTGGACTTTTACCTTTTGTTCAATGAGGCTTCCTTGTGATCATTGATCAGGTTACAAACTTTTCATTGCTTTGAGTATAGAGACATGCTAATCTGGTTGTCCATTTGGGAACAAGTTACTATTTATGATGGCATAAGTTGATGTTGTTACCGCCATTTACAGAGAGCATTGGGTTACGTAGCTTTGTATTATAGTATATCTTTTTATTGTTTCAGGATCTGCCTGGATGGCTCTTTCTCGGCCTTTCATTGACTACTGCATATGGGGATGGGACAACTTACCCCGAACAGTACTCATGTATTATGCAAATTTTCTCTCCTCCCCGGAAGGTTATTTTCACACTGTGGTCTGTAATGCTCGTGAGTTTCGCAATACAACTGTAAATAGTGACCTGCACTTCATATCATGGGACAATCCCCCAAAGCAGCATCCCCACTACCTTACTGTTGATGACATGAATAAGATGGTTGACAGTAATGCGCCGTTTGCAAGAAAGTTCCACCGAGATGATCCAGTGCTCGATAAGATTGACTCTGAACTCTTGTCTCGGGGTCAAGGTATGATAGTTCCCGGTGGGTGGTGCTTAGGAAGTCGGGAAAATGGCTCTGATCCCTGCTCTGTTGTGGGTAACATAACACTTCTCAGGCCCACCCCTGGAGCAAAGAGACTGGAAACTCTGATCAGTTCACTCCTGTCAGATGATAAATTTCGGCCGATGCAATGTAAATAGCCAAATCTGTCTCTGTAGGTGCATTTCTGTTTAGCTATAACCAATTTCAGGGATGAGATTACGTCCCAATTAGACAAAATTAATATCCATCACGCAGGTGGGATGAAGCTACACACTGTACAAGAGGTGAACCAACTGATCCTTTTCTTATTAGTATATACTTCATAGGAAATGGAAACTGGCCTGGCCATAGATTACTCCAAAACTGTCACTTATAAAACTGTCTGGAAATCCAGTTGTATAGATGAGATGTACTTGAAAAAGATGAGGGGGGTGTATGTTTGAAGTGTTTTTGTTAAGTTAAAACTTAAAACCTCTCTTCTGCCTTGAAATTTTGTTATTGATTGAAATAAAAAGTGCAAATTTAACAAAACTTCTTGATTTTCATAGAGGAGGTCTTTCATGATTATCTTTGTTTTTAGCTTGGTACACCTCTGTTTCTCTATTATGTTCGTCTCATCCATACATATGGTCAGATTTGGTAAAACATTTTTTGAATGGTGGTTTCTTGGTGGTTTTCAGTTCTGAATCAGTTTGCTTCCCTAGTGTTAAGTTTATGTTGTAATGTTGTTGAATGTTGATTATATAGTTATAGACGGGAATATCTACCATTTGATTACCTGTATTAATAGCTCCGGGAATGTTACTTTAATTTTGAAGTTACGACATTCAGTTCTTTATTCTGTAGATGAAAATATGTAAAAGAAAGACCTTCTTAGTCTTCGGCCATATCTGCATCAGCCGGAGACTGTTGTAAACTTCACAAATGGGCGGTTGCTCCCGAATTTTGTATGATCCAGAATCTCCTTTCAAGTGATTAACGACAACACAATTCTATAGATTGAAGATCATATCATTATAGATGGCCAGTATACTTGGACATTTTTTTTGTTGAAACCAAAACCATAACTTGTTATTGTACAGTTTTGCGGTTGCAATTAATATCAGACAGCAAGGGAGTAAAAGTGACCTGCGTGATCAATGTCACGAGATCAGAAGATATTCATTTTCATTTTAAATATACTGTTTCTATCGCATTGTTTTTCTTTGTAAAATTAAACTTGTTCTTAAGACGATGTTTGCTCAGAACAAATGTCGGGGTTGCAGACAATAAATAATTCATGGTATGAGGTAATAAATTTACAGGGATGGTGATCCTCCAAGATTGCCCTCAAATTTTGAAATTGCATTAGTACAATGGAAAACTGTGTTGTACAATCTCCGCAAAAACAAACCAATATATATGTGTGAACAAAATGAACAAATAGAGTAACAGAAAAAGAGGAGAGAACGATATAATCCGAGTTCAGTGCAGAACTGTCTCCTTGAAGCTTATTAGCCCTCGCCGTCGTGAGCGAGCGAAAAGGCTCTCAGGATAAAACGGATTGCAGTGATGTATAAAGCACTCTCAGCGAGTTTGAAACAAAACAAAAAATTATCACCAGAGGAGAGAGAGGTAGGGTTTGTGTTTACAGGTGAATGTGGTTTTGGTGTGTCTAACTCTAACGCACTAGAGGTGTTTATATAGGTGTAGATAGACTTGTGCGCTACTCTTTTCCATAATTAAATATCATTAATTATGGAATCGGTGTAATACTTGCAAGTTACCCTATTCCATAAATAATCTGAAACAGAATCAGATTAAATAAATATCAAGACATACATCATATCAATTAATCTGAAACAAAATCAAATTAATTTATACCACAATATTTGAGCCAATTTCTAATGGAAAATAATAATTTCCATTATTAAGAGAATATCATCATATCTCACACATCTTTTAGTCATAATGCTCAAAATATGATTTACCAATATGAGACTTATACCCATATTTTCCAACAATCCCCCACATGGGTGAGATTAGTGATCTTAGTAGCACACACCAGACAGACAGATACAAGATTTGACTTGGTGATAATTTCTTCGATCAAATATAGCATACAATAGGTAGAGAAAGAGCCTTGAACCTTCGCTCGAGTAAACATACCGACTTTACTGGTATACAGTAGACGTGCTTGTCCTTGAACTGTTCGACCGTTTGTGTAAACGGTGATATACTTATCACTATATCTTTTCTGACTCGTTCAGCTCTCATGAGTATGTCCATTTTGGTCATGGAACATCGTCCTGGTTCTGCAGGAGTTTCTAAAGAATTGTGCCTCACAATTCTCCTTTGAAGCGGCCCCACTTCTCTCCCACATATGTGATCTTTGTCTTATAGAGTAACCCGCGTTTACTCAACTGAATTCCATGCATTCAACATTTTGAACTCCATGTATTCATCGAAAGATCATTAAAAGCTCAGAAGCTTAACCTCGTACTTTACGAGTCTCACTGTTTCCCATCATACGAACAGGCCAGGGGTTACCCCCACAGTGATTTGGTCATCAAGATTTTTTTGTCCCATTGAACCAAGTTCTTGGGATCTCCAAACAGCAATGGTTAGGTGTCCACCATGATGCCGTTAAGCAATATGCTTAAGGCCCATCCCTCTCGATGATTTCTCAACCACTTCTCTTAATTACCCTTTGGTTAGCGGATCCGCGATATTATCCTTTGACGATATATAGTTAATGGTAATAATTCCGGTTGAGATTAATTGTCTAATGGAACTATGTTGTCGTCGTATATGACATGATTTTCCATTATACATCGTGCTCTGTGCTCTGCCAATAGCGGATTGACTATCACAATGTATCCCTATTGCAGTCACAGGCTTTGGCCATCTTGGAATATCCTCTAGATGTTGGCGTAGATATTCAACCTCTTCAGCGCATTTATCTAGTGCCACGAACTCAGCCTCCATCGTGGAATTGTTATCACCGTTTGCTTGGAGGATCTCCATGATACTGCCGCTCCGGCTAGTGTAAATACGTAGCCACTCGTAGACTTTAATGCCTTCTTGCTAGATATCCAGTTTACGTCAGTATATCCCTCTAATACTGCTATATATCTACCATAGTACAGTCCATAATTTCGAGTTCCCCTCAAATACCTCAGTACTCTTATGATTGCTTTCCAGGGATCAGCTCTCGGATTACTTGTAAATCTACTCAACATGCTAATTGAGTATGCAATTTATGGTCTTGTACAACTCATAGGGTACATCAGACTTCCGATTATTCTCGAGTATTCCACTTGGGAGACTCCTACACCTTTATTCTTGGATAGATGTAAAGTCATATCCACAGGTGTCCTAACTTTCTCAAAGTCATCCTTAAGAAACTTTTCTCGGATCTTGTCAATGTAATGGGGTTGACTTAATGCGAGACCCTCTGATGTTCTAATAAATTTGAATTCCTAGAATAACATTTGCTAGTCTCATGTCTTTTATGTCGAAGCTTGATTTCAACATGTCCTTAGTAGATTTGATCACTTTATCATTGCTTCCGGCAATAAGTAGATCATCTACATACAATGTCATCATGACATAACCGCTGTCATTTTCCTTGACATAGCTTTTCTCGTTTTCCTTGTAATACACACAACTATCACATTCATTGATTTTAAAGCCATTTGTCAGCACATTCTCATCAAATTTTTCAGGCCATTTCATAGGCGCTTGCTTTAGACCATATAGTGATTTCACTAATTTACAGACTTTTATCTCTTTTCCAGGGACAACAAACCCTTCAGGTTGTTCCATATAGATTTCCTCATCTATGTTAGATATATTTGATAATGTCATATCTAATATGATTTGTGTTTAGTTTTCAGATCTTACTTAAACAGGATAAATCCGTACTTAAGTGGTAATCAGCACTTATACTGAAGATAGAACTTAAGTTATCAGTACTTAAGGTTCAGGAGATATTTATCAGGAGATAATATCAGGACTTAAGAAGACTTTCAGATAGGGAAGGCGGCTGATTGAAAGGAAAGAAGATTAAGACAAACGCAAGAAGAGATATGCATGAAGAAGGAATTCTATGAAGAATAGAATACTTGGAAGAAAAGATAACTGATTGATATATTTTAGGAAGCAGAATTATATTCCATATCAATTAGTGATTATCTTGTAACTGTGTAGTATATAAACACAGACATAGGGTTTACACTAAAAGTGTTATCATTATCGAGAATAATATTCATTGTAACCCTAGCAGCTCTCGTGATATTTATTCATCACTGAGAGAGGACAATTCCACATTGTAACAGAGTTTAATAAAGTTTGTTTTCTGTTACTTGTGTTCTTTGAATTCGATTTAATTGTGATATACACTGTATTCAACCCCCCTTCTACAGTGTGTGTGACCTAACAAGTGGTATCAGAGCCTATCTGTTAACACACAAACAGTTTAAGATCCAAAAACAATCATGTCCGAAGCTGAAACTCCAACCAAGCCCACCAAAACTGAAGAACCTCCAAAGACTCAAATCCATAGTCGATATGAGGCTATCAGAGTTCCCATACTGAAACCATCTGAATATCCCATATGGAAGGTGAGGATGGCTATGTTTCTGGAAGCTACAGATCCAGAATATCTTGACAGAATCAATGAAGGACCTCACGAGCCAACCAAACTCGATGTTGTAGTTGCAGGTGAAGCAGCAAAGTCTGTACCAAAGGAGAAGAGTGATTACACTGCTGAAGATATCGCATCAATTGCTAAGGATGCTAAGGTACGACACTTGCTGCATAGTACCATTGATAATGTAATGTCAAACAGGGTAATAAACTACAATACTGCAAAGGAGAAATGGGATGCCTTGGAGACAAGATGCCAGGGAACAGATTCGATTAAGAAGAACAGGAAGACTATACTCACTCAAGAGTATGAACACTTTGACTCAAAGCCTAATGAGTCATTGACTGATTTATATGACAGATTTGTCAAACTCTTGAATGATTTGTCACTAGTTGATAAGGAGTATGATCTTGAAGATTCAAACCTTAAATTCCTGTTAGCTCTTCCTGAAAGTTGGGATTTGAAGGCCACAATTATAAGAGACAACTATAATCTTGAAGAAACAACTCTTGATAAAATTTATGGGATGCTCAAGACTCATGAACTTGAGATGGAACAAAGAAGCAAGAGGAAAGGAGGAAAGTCAAGGACAATTGCTCTTAAGGCTGAGGAAGAATCCCCCAAAGCAGCTACCTCACGGAAAAGCAAGTGAAAAGTGCTCATCACAAAGTCTGATACTGAGTCATCAAGTTCTGATAGTGATGATGACTCAGAAACTGAAAGCTTACCTGAGATGGATGCTGATGAAGAGATGATGAAGCTGTGTGCTCTTATGGTGAAAGGAATCACAAGGATTGCATACAGAAAATTCAGGAAGGGAAAGAAGTTTTCCAGGAAAGGTGCAAGTTCTGATAAGAAGAATTTCAGAAAAACTGAAGGCAAAGGAGGGAAGTCTGACAGAGGAGATTACACAAATGTCAAATGCTACAACTGTGGTGAGAAATGCCACATATCTCCTGATTGCAAGAAAGTGAAGAGTGACAAAGGCAAGGCTCTTGTCACAAAGAAGAAAAGCTGGACAGACACTTCAAATTCTGAAAGTGAGGAGAACTATGCCTTGATGGCAAATGCTGATAGCAGTTCTGAAGCTGCTGAGTTAAAGGTACCTCAAACTACTTATGCCTTTCATACTGATGACATTAATGAGTTGAGAAGATATATTAAAATCATGTTCATTAGTTATAGAGATCAAACTTTAACATGTGAAAGATTAACTTCTGAAAATCTTGCTTGTAAAAAGAGGAATAATTATTTAGAAAAAGAGTTAGTCATGTTCCATCAAACTCAGAAAGATAGAGATGATGTAATCTATGTTAGGGATGAAGTACTTAAAATGAATGAATCTCTAAAAATTGAGTTAGAAAAGGAAAGAGAGATTATCAGGACTTGGACTAACTCTGGCAGAACAACTCAGAATTTGTTAAGTAGTGGAAACAGGAAAGAGGGCTTATTGAAGCTGCACGAACTATGCTTGATGAAGCAAAGCTACCAACCTATTTTTGGGCTGAAGCTGTGCAGACTACTTGTTTTACTCAGAGTGTTACACTCATTAACAAGCATGGAAATACACCATATGAGATGGTGAAGGAAAAGAAGCCAAATCTGAAGTATTTTATGTATTTGGATGCAAGTGTTTTGTTCTTAAGACTATCCAAATTTGATTTAAAAGCTGATGAAGGAATTTTTGTTGGATATCCACTTTCCACAAAAGCCTTCAGAGTCTACAATTTAAGAACAAGGGTTGTCATGGAATCTATCAATGTCTCCTTTGATGATAAGAAGATTACTGGACTTGAAGATTTTAATGATCATGATCAGCTGAGATTTGAAAATGAAGATTTAAATTCTGATACTGTAAATCCTGACAGTCTAAATCCTGATATTGCAAACTCTGATGGATTAAACTCTGATATTATTAAAACTGTGGTGACTACGCCAAAGGAAGATGCACCTGTGCAGGGGGAGCATACTGAAGATACAACCTCATCTCAAGAAGCATCAGAACATTCAACTGGCTCTTCAAGTTCTGATTCATCAAGTTCTGACGAGCCAAGTTCTGATAATTCTGAAAACTTAAATTCTGAAAGATCCAACTCAGAGAGCATAATTTCAGGGGGAGCATCAGAAAATGTTGATGAAGACAGCATGGATCATGGGGGAGCATCCAGTTCTAGAGAAAATCTTCCATCTGCAAGGAAGTGGACTAAATCACATACACCTGACTTAATTATTGGAAATCCTGATGCAGGTGTCAGAACTAGAACAACTACTTCAAATGAATGTCTCTATAATTCTTTTCTTTCTCAGACTGAACCAAAGAAAGTACAAGAAACTCTTCAAGATGCTGATTGGGTGCAAGCAATGCAGGAAGAGTTAAATGAATTTGAAAGAAATAAGGTCTGGACCCTAGTGCCAAGATTAAAGAACAGATCTGTTGTTGGTACAAAGTGGGTGTTCAAAAATAAAACTGATAGTGATAGCATAATTACAAGGAATAAAGCAATGCTGGTTGCAAAAGGATATTCTCAACAAAAGGGAATTAATTATGATGAAACATTTACACCATTTGTTAGATTGGAAGCCGTAAGGATATTTTTGGCTTATGCTGCTCACAAAAAGTTTACAGTCTTTCAAATGGATGTGAAAAGTGCTTTTCTCAATGGAGAATTGGAAGAGGAAGTATATGTTGAACAACCTCCAGGATTTGTAGATTCCAAATTTCCAAATCATGTCTACGGGCTTGATAAAGCACTTTATGGCCTTAAGCAAGCTCCAAGAGCATGGTATGAGACTTTAGCTCAGTTTCTTCTGGAAAGTGGATTTAACAGAGGAACTATTGACAAAACACTGTTATACCTCAACCATGGAAATGAGTTACTTTTGGTGCAGATATATGTTGATGATATCATTTTTGGTTCTACAAATGACATACTTTGCAAGAAGTTTGCCAAACTGATGCAGTCAAGATATCAAATGAGTATGATGGGGGAACTTAGCTATTTTCTGGGCCTTCAAGTCAAGCAGAATGAAGAAGGCACTTTCATTTGTCAATCCAAGTACACCAGAAATTTGCTGAAGAAATTTGGAATGCAAGATTGTTCAAGTACATCCACTCCCATGGCCACTGCAACAAAACTGGATAAGGATACTGGTATATCAGTAGATATTACTGATTACAGAGGTATGATTGGCTCGCTACTCTATCTAACTGCTTGTAGACCTGATATCATGTATGCTACCTGTCTTTGTGCAAGATTTCAAGCAGATCCAAGAGAACCTCACTTAACAGCTGTGAAAAGAATTTTCAAGTATCTTAAGGGAACAGCTGATCTGGGATTGTGGTATCCTAGAGAATCAGACTTTAAGCTAATAGGTTACTCAGATGCAGATTTTGCAGGATGCAAAATTAACAGGAAAAGCACAAGTGGAAGCTGTCTATTTCTTGGAGGCAGATTGGTTTCTTGGTTTAGCAAGAAACAAGTCAATTTTCATATCTACTGCAGAAGCAGAGTACATTGCTGCAGGAAGCTGTTGTGCACAGATTCTTTGGATGAAGAATCAGTTACTGGATTATGGGTTAACATATTTTAAAATCCCTATTTACTGTGATAATCAAAGTGCTATTGCTATGACAAGTAATCCAGTTCAACACTCAATGACAAAGCACATCAACATTAGGTACCACTTCATAAGGGAACATGTGGATGAAGGTACAGTGGAATTGCATTTTGTTCCAACAGATCAACAACTAGCAGATATCTTCACAAAACCACTGTGTGAAGCTACTTTTACAAGATTGGTAAATGAACTTGGAATGGTTTCAGGTTCTTTCTCTAAGTCTGCTTAGTTTATGTTCTGTTTCATCAGATTTTATGATCAATATTTATAGATATTACTATCTTTGTGTATTTTGTGCTTAATTGAAAATTTCTTAAGTACTGGTTGTTGTCTGATGTGAATTTCTTGATAGGTCACACACTGTAGAAGGGGGTGAATACAGTGTATAGCACAATCAAATCGAACTTTAATAACTCAAGTAACAGAAAACGAACTTTATTCGAAACAATAAACTCTGTTACAGTATAGAACTGTCCTCTCTCAGTGATGAACAAATATCACGAGAGCTGCTAGGGTTACAATGAATAATCTTCTCAATAATGATAACACTTATAGTGTAAACCCTATATCTGTGTTTATATACTACATAGTTACAAGATAATCGTTAATTGATATGGAATATAATTCTGCTTCCTAAAATATATCAATCAGATATCTTTTCTTCCAAGTATTCTATTCTTCATAGAATTCCTTCTTCATGCATATCTCTTCTTATGTTTGTCTCGATCTTCTCTTCCTGTAAATCAGTTGCCTTCCTTATCTGAACGTTTCCTTTAAGTCCTGATATTATCTTCTGATAAATATCTCCTGAACCTTAAGTACTGACGACTTAAGTTCTGACTTCAGTATAAGTGCTGATTTCAGTTAAGTACTGATTTGTCCTGTTTAAGTAAGATCTGAAAACTAAACATAAATCATATTAGACATGACATTATCAAATATATCTAACAATCTCCCCCAACTTGTAAATTAGCATAATATACAAGTTAACAGATATTTGATGATGTCAAAAACATTAAGTACAAATGCATGAGAATTTGACTAGATAACTACAACTTACATTCCTTAAAGATTTACCAACTTTAACTTCTGATAACAACTTCAGTCTGTATTCATATCAGAATTTGAGCAGTTGTAGATCTTGACTTGGCTTCATCTTCTGATCTCTCTGATGTCAGGAGTTGTTCTGAGATAGTTCTTTAACAAACATCTCTCAGCATATCTGAGTTCATCAATTATCCTCCTTTTAGCATCTTTAAGTTCTGCAGAATCTTCACCAATTTGAAAGATTGCAGCCCTGAGATCATTAATTTTAGCTTTCTTTATGTCCTGATCCAGTCTGATCAAATACGCCTTGTCAGACTCAAGATTGAATTCCACAGCCCTGTAACCCAGAAAGGTAGTTATAATCTTAGCAGAGTTAGGTTTCATCTCAACAATATCACCCTTATGATCTTTGTACTTTGGAAGATATGTGATGTCAGACTTAACAGAATAAAGCCTTTTCTGTCTCTGAATTTGACTCTTCAAATAGTTTGCAGCACTTTCTGGTTATTTTGTCATTCACTTGAAGTAAGAATAATACATGTTCTAATTCTTCATAATACTTCAGTGGAATGGCATTTTCCCTTATATGATAAACCCTACCATATGTCATGAAGTACAACAAGATGTGTTCTTTCAAGTAAGTATGGTAAACCATCTGTACAGATTCTAGTTGATTCAATCTTTCAAGAGTTGCTCTAATACCTGGTTCACTTAAGAAAGTTGAATCATTGGTTGTGTTCTGTATTCTTCTTTTATCAGCACTTCCCAATCCAGTTTTATCTCTTGCTTCCTTTCCAGTAACCACTCTTGCTTCAAAACCACTTGCAGCTGTCTTCAAAGGTTGAGTCTGTTTAGCTTTGGTGAATCCTGGTAGGAGTATCTTTGAAGGTTTAACATGAGCAATGTCAGAGGTTTCCTTTGATTTATCTTCTGATATCAAGTTAACTTGAGCTATGTTAGAGGTTACTTGCTTCTTTGAGATATCAAAACTAACTCTATCTTTACTCCGAACAACTTGAGCCATGTCAGAGGTTATCTTAGAAATTTTTCTTGAAGTCAGAGCAAGATCAGCATCTTCAACAGTAATTTCTTCATCCACAGGAGGCACATAAACCTTGATAGGTTCACCAACTTTCTCTTTGCCCTTGGACCTTGGATCTATCTGTAATTGTGATTTAGCCTTGATTGCTTCAGGATTTGTTCTTTCCTTTATCACAATGCCTTTGGTCTTTGGAAGTTTCTTTTTACCAACAAAAGCTTCAGACTTAGATTTGACTTTTTCTGACTTCAGTCTAGCTTCTTCTTCCATCAGACTCTCAAAGTCCATTCCTGGATTCTCCTTTAGAAATAACTGTCTTGATAATTCTTCATCAAGATCCAAAAGTTCATCAGAACTTATCCTTTTACCAGTAGCAGAAGTAATTCTTTTTCCAACATCAGAACTTGTCCTGTGACTTGTAATTTCAGCTCTTCTTGATGAGAAACTTCTACCTTGACCATGACCTCCACCCATTCCAGAGTTTCCCTGGTCATCTTTTTCATCATCCTTCCCCTTCAGTGTCTGATCAGTTTTACATTTGGACTTAATTACTTTCTCCCCCTTTTTGGCATCAACAGGTAAGAGAAGAGAGACAAGCAATTCCACTGAGGCTTGGATTTCATCGAGTTGAGATTGCTGAGAAGCTTCATTTTTCAAAATATCATCAATCTGAGACTGTTGCTTCTCTTGGGTCTTCTCATTGTAAGCAACTCTGTCAAAGGTAGGTTGAAAGAAACTTTTCTTTTCAAGTTTCTTAACTGTTTCTTGCTTAAGCAATTCTTCCTAAATTTTATGTAACTTTGCAAGAGTTTTTGAACTGAGACCTTGAAGATGTCTAGTACTCAATACAATGACTCGAAGCTGTGTCTTGAAATCATCATTAATTAACATCTGATCAGCTTTGTCCAAGTGCTCAGGAAGAATCTTTTCAGATGGAACAAAGGTAACTGAGTTCCATTCCTTAGTCCACTCATGTCCTCTAGGAGTTTCACTCCAAGGTACTGGTGCTTCTCCTCATACAAACTTCTTGACTAGTTCAGATTTAGAAACAGTTTGTGGAGGTGCATGTCCTGAAGGACCAGTGTCATCAGCATCACCAGTATCATCAGCATTTGCAGCATCAGAACTTACAGAATCAGCATCTTCTGTTAAAACAACAGTATGAGAAGCAATCGAGGCTTTAGTATCATCCTCTAAGTGCTGATCTGTTGCCAAGTTCTGATCAACAGCCATATCCTGATGCTCACCTATATTCTGATCATCAACATCTAGATGCAGAGAAGGTGTGGTAGACAATTCTGGAGTTTGAGAGTAGCATCAGTAACAGGTGTTGTTGATGGATTAATTGCTGTTGGAGCTTCTAAGTAGAGAACCTCAGGCACAACCAGGTTTTGAATATCAATTTCAGCACTTGTGCCTGGGTCTACAGGAGATACAGTTTCATGTACAGGAGACACAGAAGGTGTGTTTGCCTTGTCTGTAGCAGCTTCCTGAGTTGGGGACAATGGAGAAGGAGATGCAGTAGCTTCAACAAATTTTGGTTCTTTTGAGATCGGAGAATCCTGATCTCCTTCCTTAGCTGCTGCTTCCTCATCATCTGAAGCTGGCCTTTTAGCTCTCTGTTTCTTGTATCTCTTTGAAGGTGGGGATTCCTTGGGAGGTTCAACAAAAGTCATTCTTCTAAGCCTTTTGAGAAGATTAGATCCCCCAATTCCGGAATCCTTCTGAGAAGGAACCTTCTCAGCTTCTGTAACAACAGCTTCTGATGCAGAAACCTGTTCCTCACTATCTGAATCATCTCTTAGAACAATCCTCCTTCTCTTCTGTGGTGTCTGAGGAACAGTCTTTGTCCTCTTGGGCTTGGAAGATGAAGGCTTCACAGTAGGTGCTGAGGATGAAGGTTGAGCTATCTGTGAAGGTGTGAGATATGTTTTAAGATATGTTCTGAGGGAGGGTTGAGGTATAGATGTATCTATGGTTTGTTCTGATGGTTGGTGTGGTGTTTGAGATGTGGTGGTAGATTGAACATCAGGATAAACAGATCTATAGGTTTGAGGATCAGCATTTACCAGGATCTGTTTTATAGACTGAGGAATATGTAAAAGTTCTAACCACCATTTTCTTAAGGTCAGCATTTACCAAATCATTAAAGGCTCGTTTAGCAATTTTAAAGGGTGGGTATAAGTCAGTGGTAGGTTGGGGTTCATCAGCACAACAGAAATTATATATAAGCTGACAAAATCTAGCAAAGTAGACAACATTCCTATCTTCTATCATCCTATCCCCAATAAAACATATCACAGCACTTGCAAAATCAAAATGAGTTTGGTTAATAATACCATACCCGATGTGCTGACTCATTATAGGAATGACATCAAACTTAGAACACTTATTCCCGAAGGCTTTAGTGATGCAGTCGAAGAAGAAGCTCCATTCTTTTCTGATGTGTGCTCGTTTCAACTGTCCAAGCTTAGCCAAACTCCTCTCATACCCCAAACTGGCCATGAGCTGCTGTAGAGCTGGTTCATCAGGTGTTGAGAAAATGCAGCCTTCTGGTAAATGTAAAGCCTTTCGAACTGTTTCAGGAGTTACCACATGCTCATCATCATTGACTTCAAAAACAATGCTGGGAGTACCAGTTGCACCACCATTATCAAAATGCCCAGTCCGCCAAAACGTCAGAACTTGTTGGCTTGAAAAGACGGAAGGCTGGGTCAATGCATACCCAATTTCACTGTGTGCAAGAAGATCTTGCACAAAATGCAACTCAGACGGAGCTTCATCATGATTTAAAATTGCAGCATAGTTGTTGGGAACGAACTTAGCTCCATCGATGATCAAATCCTTAGGTGCCATGAGAAAAATTGAAAATTAAGATTGCCTGTAAGGTGTTTGATAAAATGTCTGTATGAAAAACCAACGTCAGGAGATGAGAGAGAGTAAAAGCAAAAAAAGAGAGATAAACTGTAAAAGTAAATAAAAGATTGTATAATCTTCTCTCTCTCTTACTTATACTTAAAAAAATAACCGTTGGACACCTTTCAGACATGCAACAATAATGAATAGTTAATGTGCACGGGAAAACAGTAATCATTACTTATCACATGCAGTTTTTCAAGGAAAAACCGTTCCACTTACCCAGTAATCCCATTAATTGAGGTAAGTCAGTTTGAATTCAAAATTTAAACTGGTCCCACTTATTTAATTATTTTTACTGCAAGTGTGAGAATGACCAAAAAATAAATTAAGTAAATAAGTACTGATATTTTAAAATCAGAATTTAATTTAAATCAAAAATTAAAAATGGTCATCAGAATATGGATATATCAGGATTTAACAGTGCAGTAAAATTGCAAACATCTCAGAAACAGAATCTTAAAAAAATATAAAATTCCATTAATATATTAAGAGAATACATCCATGAAATTAAAATTACATCAGAGCATCACAAGATTATCCTAAGCTTCTAAACCTAACATGAACAACTTTTGTCCTTGGCTAAGAAGCCGGACAAAGCTGACGATGAAGAAAAACAGGAAGAAGAAAACAAATTATTTCTTTTTCCGACTCTCTACAAAAAGAATAGCGAGTCGAATGATTCGCTCTTGTTGGCGGAGAGCTTCCAGCCTTTCTTCCTCCAATCGCTCCAGATGGCGATGGTAGTCCATGTAAAAGAACAGGAGGTGTGTGAGAACCTCCTGGGGAACCGAGTCCCAAATCTCATGAGGAATGACAGTTACGTGCCATTCCTGCTGCCAGTTCTCACAGCTCATCTACATGTTGAAGGTCTCATAGTTCAAAAATATATTGTAGTTGATCATGTTTGTGTTGGTATGAAGGAAAGAAGAGTGAGTATGTGAGAAAAGAAATGATGTGTAGACTGATTTGAGGTGTTGGTTTATATAGGCAAGAGAATGCCAGGAGACGCAAGGAAATTTAATGCTGACAGGTAGAAATAATTCTACCTCGTCTCTCTAGACCGGGAAGAAGAAAAACAGTCATTGGAAAAGTAAAACAGGGTTTAATGCGCACAACAAACAAGTAAAAAAAATTACTGTGCATGTACGTGTTCTACTAACCCTAATTGTATTGACTGTTAATATCTTAACCGTTCATATTCTGAGTAAAAATAAGACTGTTTCAGATTTTAACCACAAATAAGTCAAGTAGAGGATCAAAATTTAATAACAGCACTTAGACTTATATCATAACTTAACAGTCATCAGAACATGATTTCTTAACTCGAAAAATGAATGCCTATCTTTGTGATTTTTCACACAAATTTTGAGATCGGTTCTTCAGAACTTATTTATCAGAACTTCCAGCAGAACTTGTCCTCAGAATTTATGCAATCTAACACATAAACTGTTCATATAAAACACCATTGAACGCCACAGTAATTTTCATTATTCGTATGAAGTATAAGTGTATGCATTAAGCAAAATATCAGACAAAGAGTAAAGTTTGATTTACTTCAGTACATCTTAGAAATAAGGCATAACTAAGAACTTTACTAAAAATCTGTCATTATTCTGAAGTTTACTTTTGAATGAGTTCATGCATGAGTCCACCCCAACTGTTTTGTGCTTATTTTATGCATCTTTTGAAATTCCATTTTACAGTGGCTTCTCAGTGTAAGTGAGTCACGACTGCTTATTAGAACTTATGCTTTTATCAGAGTATTTCTCTAGTAATCAAAGAGTGTGAAAAGTCACCAAGAAAAATAATTAATTGCTTTTCTGATACATATTACTTAATACCAACAATGCACTTGGATCGTCCCTTCCATATTGTTACTCTAGATCTCAAAGGAGTACCTGATTTTTATTTTCTGTTCTTTCACTTTTTGTTTTGATGAGTGGGGTTTATCAGCACTTAGTACTTTCACATATTTACTAACATCAGAACTTAACAGATGAGAAACATTATTCTAGTTTTTGATTTAGTAATAAGATAGACAAAGTAAATGGGACTAAGCTCAATATCAGAATTTGCTTGTGTCAAATAGAGTTCCATATAAATAATTACTGCTAACATGGGATCTATAGTATGTTAAAGACTACTAGGTCAGCATCTAGCACAGTTATCCTCATAGGATAGAATAGTCACATAAATAGACATATCACTATCAGAGTTTAGAAATTCACATCAGACAACAATCAGTACTTAAGCAATTTTCAAATAAGCACAGAATACACAAATAGAGTAATTTTTGTAAATATTGATCATAAACTGATGCATCAGAACAAAAGCTAGGTAGATTTAGAGAAAGAACCTGAAACCATTCCAAGTTCATTTACCAATCTTGTAAAATTAGCTTCACACAGTGGTTTTGTGAAGATATCTGCTAGTTGTTGATCTGTTGGAACAAAGTGCAATTCCACTGTACCTTCATCTACATGTTCCCTTATGAAGTGGTACCTAATGCTGATGTGCTTTGTCATTGAGTGTTGAACTGGATTACCTGTCATAGCAATAGCACTTTGATTATCACAGTAAATAGGGATTTTAAAATATGTTAACCCATAATCCAGTAACTGATTCTTCATCCAAAGAATCTGTGCACAACAGCTTCCTGCAATAATGTATTCTGCTTCTGCAGTAGATGTGGAAATTGACTTTTGTTTCTTGCTAAACCAAGAAACCAATCTGCCTCCAAGAAATTGGCAGCTTCCACTTGTGCTTTTCCTGTCAATTTTGCAACCTGTAAAATCTGCATCTGAGTAACCTATTAGTTTAAAATCTAATTCTCTAGGATACCACAATCCCAGATCAGCTGTTCCCTTAAGATACTTGAAAAATTTTTTCACAACCGTTAAATGAGGTTCTCTTGGATCTGCTTGAAATCTTGCACAAAGATAGGTAGCATACATGATATCAGGTCTACTAGCAGTTAGATAGAGTAGAGAGCCAATCATACCTCTGTAATCAGTGATATCTACTGATTTACTAGTATCCTTATCTAGTTTTGTTGCAGTGGCCATGGGAGTGGATGCACTTGAACAATCTTGCATTCCAAATTTCTTCAGCAAATTTTTGGTGTACTTGGTTTGACAAATAAAAGTGCCTTCTTCATTCCGCTTGACTTGAAGGCCCAGAAAATAGCTGAGTTCCCCCATCATACTCATTTGATATCTTGATTGCATCAGTTTGGAAAACTTCTTGCAAAATCTATCATTTGTAGAACCAAAGATGATATCATCAACATATATCTGAACCAGAAGTAAGTCCTTTCCATGGTTGAGGTAGAACAGTGTTTTGTCTATAGTTCCTCTAATAAATCCACTTTCCAGAAGAAACCGAGCTAAAGTCTCATACCATGCTCTTATAGTTTGCTTAAGGCCATAAAGTGCTTTATCAATCCTGTAGACATGATTAGGATATTTGGAATCTACAAAGCCTGGAAGTTGTTCAACATATACTTCCTCCTCCAATTCTCCATTGAGAAAAGCACTTTTCACATCCATTTGAAAGACAGTAAACTTTTTGTGAGCAGCATAAGCCAAAAATATCCTTATGGCTTCCAATATAGAAACTGGTGCAAATGTTTCATCATAGTCAATTCCCTCATGTTGAGAATATCCTTTTGCAACCAACCTTGCCTTATTTCTTGTAATTATGCCATCACTATCAGTTTTGTTTCTGAATACCCACTTTGTACCAACAACAGATCTGTTCTTTGGTCTTGGCACTAGGGTCCAGACATTATTTCTTTCAAATTCATTTAACTCTTCCTGCATTGCTTGCACCCAATCAACATCTCTAAGAGCTTCTTCCACTTTCTTTGGTTCAGTCTGAGAGTGAAAAGAATTGTAAAGACATTCACTTGAAGTAGCTGTTCTAGTTCTGACACCTACATCAGGATTTCCAATTATTAAGTCAGGTGTATGTGATTTAGTCCACTTCCTTGCAGATGGAAGGTTTTCTCTAGAACTGGATGCTCCCCCATGATCCATGTTATCTTCATCAACATTCTCTGATGCTCCACCTGAAACTATGCTCTCTGAGTTGGATTCTTCAGAATTTAAGTTTTCAGAATTATCAGAACTTGGCTTATCAGAGCTTGATGAATCAGAACTTGAAGAGCCAGATTTATGTTCTGATGCTTCTTGAGATGTGGTTGTATCTTGAGTATGCTCCCCCAGCATAGGTGCATCTTCCTTTGGCGTAGTCACCACAGTTTCAATAACATCAGAGTTTAATCCATCAGAGTTTGCAGTATCAGAATTTAGACTGTCAGAAATTTCAGTATCAGAATTTAAGTCTTCATTTTCAAATCTCAGCTGATTATGATCATTGAAATCTTCAAGTCCAGTAATCTTCTTATCATCAAAAGAGACATTGATATATTCCATGACCACTCTTGTTCTCAAGTTATAGACTCTGAAGGCTTTTGTGGAAAGTGGATATCCAACAAAGATTCCTTCATCAGCTTTTAGATCAAATTTAGATAGCTGTTCAGGATGAGTCTTAAGAACAAAACACTTGCATCCAAATACGTGAAAATACTTCAGATTTGACTTCTTTTTCTTCACCATCTCATATGGTGTCTTTCCATGCTTGTTAATTAGTGTTGCATTCTGAGTAAAACAAGTAGTCTGCACAGCTTCAGCCCAGAAGTAGGTTGGAAGCTTTGCTTCATCAAGCATTGTACGTGCAGCTTCAATGAGAGTTCTATTCTTTCTTTCAATAACTCCATTTTGCTGTGGAGTTCCAGGAGCAGAAAATTCCTGCATGATTCCATGGTTTTTGCAGAACTCTTCCATTATCAAATTCTTGAACTCAGTACCATTATCACTTCTTATTATTTTCACAGAATCTTTGACCAATTTATCCAGTTGCCTAACATGATCAATCAAGATAGATACAGTTTCACTTTTTGTGTGCAAGAAATACTCCCATGTGTATCTGGTGAACTCATCCACTATGACCATAACATATTTCTTCTTTGCAATAGACATGACATTTACTGAACCAAATAGATCAACATGTAGTAGGTGATAAGGCTCAAGAATTGATGATTCAGTCTTGCTCTTGAATGAGGATTTCCTTTGTTTAGCCTTCTGACAAGAATCATAAAGGCCATCAGGAGCAAATACTGACTTTGGCAGTCCTCTCACAAGATCTTTCTTGACTAGTTCATTTATATTATTGAAATTTAAATGAGAGAGTTTCTTGTGCCAATTCCAGCTTTCTTCAATTGATGCTCTACTCATCAAACAGATTGCAGAACCATCAGTACTTGTTGAAAGCTTGGATTCATAAATGTTACCACACCTGTATCCTTTCAGAACAACTTTGCCTGTAGATTTACTTACAACTTCACAGTATTCTTCAAAGAAATCCACATGAATACCTGTGTCACATATTTGACTGACACTCAGCAGATTGTGTTTAAGTCCTGAGACCAGAACTACTTCTTTAATGATGACATTCCCATGATTAATATTGTCATATCCCAATGTTTTTCCAATGTTGCCATCTCCATAAGACACACTTGGGCCAGCCTTCTCCACAAAGTCTGATAGCAGGGCTTTATTTCCAGTCATATGTCCTGAACATCCACTGTCCAGAACTAGGATGTTTTTCCTGTTGCCCTGCAATCACAAAGACCACTAATGATTAGTTTTAAGGACCCAGACTTACTTGGATCCTTTGGCCTTATTAAGTTTGTTAACATTTGCAGCGAATTTAGCATCAGAGTTTATGTTAACATTTTTCTTATCATAATTTACACTATCAGACTTTGAATCAGAACTTACACTAGAAGGAACAATGCTAACTTTCTTTAAAGAAGGTTTTATTTGATAATAATCATAGTACAGACTATGATATTCCTTACAAGTATAAATGGAATGCCATAAACTACCACAATGAAAACAAGGATTTTGTGGCTTATATCTAACAGACTGACTCTTAAATCCTGACTTTGAAGGTAAGGAGTTTATGTTCTTATTCTTCCTGCAAAAAGAAGCCAGATGGTTAAAACTTCCACAGTTATGGCATGTTTTTCTAGGAGCATCAGGAACAGGCTTATAATTATTGCTTTTATTCACACCTTCCTTTCCATTCCTATTTTTCCTAGGTGATTTTACCTTGTTTGCATTCTTAACATCTTTCAGCTTATGCTTAAGCTGCTTCTTTATCATTAAGCCTACGTTTACTTCAGTTTTCTTTTCCTATTTTAGTTTGTCAGAAGTTAATTCCTTTTTAACTTCTGATTTCTCAGTATCAGACTTTACAACTACAAACTTAACAGGTTTTAACTTTGGCTTTTGTATAACAACTATAGGCTTAATATCTACAATTCCTTTATCACTCATTTCCTCTCCATAACCTAAGCCCTCTTTCCAGTTTTCACTACTTAACAAATTCTGAGTTGTTCTTCCATAGTTAGTCCAAGTCCTGATAATCTCTCTTTCCTTTTCTAACTCAGCTTTTAGAGATTCATTCATTTTAAGCACTTCATCTCTAACATAGAAAGCATCATCTCTATCTTTCTGAGTTTGATGGAACATGACTAACTCTTTTTCTAAATAATCATTCCTCTTTTTGCAAACAAGATTTTCAGAAGTTAATCTTTCACATGTTAAAGTTTGATCTCTATAGCTAATGAACATGGTTTTAAGATATCTTCTCAACTCATTAATATCATCGGTATGAAAGGCATAAGTAGTTTGAGGTACCTTTAACTCAGCAGCTTCAGAATTGCTTTCAGCACTTGCCATATCAGCATTTGCCATCAAGGCATAATTTTCCTCACTTTCAGAATCTGAGGTGTCTGTCCAGCTTTTGTTCTTTGTGACAAGAGCCTTGCCTTTGTCACTCTTTACTTTCTTGCAATCAGGAGATATGTAAGGCATATTTCATAGCCTATTTGTATATTCGAGGATTCAACTCAACTCAAATAAGAATGTAATAAGTAAATAGTGGATCTACCGTCAAAGAGATCTCGCAAAGTAATATCTGTCAAAGGATTCAGAAACAAGGTTCATCTACAGACTTGAGGAATTTATTCACTGGAAGAAGTTCAAGAAATTGATCATGCCTCAGTGATATAAATCAAGATTGTGGATTTAATCAAGTGACAGAGATCTCGTCAGAGTATCATTAATTACAAGGATTTAGTCTGAAGAAAATCAGAGTATCAAAGTCAAGACATGAAGAAACGTCACGGAAGTTAGTCACTCATGAACCAGACAGTACATCGAGTGTCAACGTTGAAGTGGTGGAATTGATTCATAATTTTCAGTGATTTTCAGAAGATTTTCAGAAGAATGGTTGTTGCTCAGATTAGTATTAATTCTCTATTAATTTATTAAGTCATATAATTTAATTAAGAAAATAAATTATATCTGCAAAGATTAATTTATTGATTAATTGAATTAATTGATTAATTAATTCTGAATTAATATTAAGGTTTTTCAGAATTTTAATTGGATTAAAATCTGCATTAAATCAGCAAGACAATTGAAAATGAACTAGCATGACAATCAGGATTGTCATACTGATTGTCATGCCAGGCCATTTTCAATAGTCTCACCGAAAGTTACACTGGGAGGAAAATTGTCTTGCTAGTTCATTCTGATAGTCTTGCTAGTTCATTTGATTGTCATACCGAAAGTCTTGCTAGCTGTTGAGATTGTCTTGCTAGTTCAAAGGATAGTCTCACCGAAAGTCCTACCAGCTATGGGATTGTCATTCCAGTTCATTCCATACTGTTGATTGATTAAAAAGACAGAAACATCCATTCAACAATTTTATCCAGAACACAGAAGTCAAGAAAAAAGCAGAAAAGAAAAACAAGCAGCAATATTTCATCTTTTCATCTGCATATTTCAAGATCATATTTCTAGTTTTTATTGTTAAATCCAAACCACTAGAAATCTTTATCTTGCTCTTGTGTAACGATCTAGCGGATCAAAATCCCTAGAACTTAATCTCAAATCGCGTTTAGCATTTGATTCTAATTATTGCAAAAATAGAAAAAGTTCATGTCGAGTTTATTCTAAATTTGTGATAATTAATTTGAGATTAATTCCTTGTAATCGATACAGTTGTTGTAACACCTTTCAAGTTTAATAATATTTTTATTTAACTTGAATTTTGTTTCACATTTTTATTCCGCATTTAATTCGATTATTCGGTACTGTTTGTATTCAACCCCCCTTCTACAAACACATTGGGACCTAACAATTGGTATCAGAGCCTTCTGATTAACGAACAAATCAAGATCCTAGACTTTTGTGATTTTTCAACTCCTTGAATTTTTATTTATTCAAAAATTCATAATGACTTCACAAAAAGTTGGAACCGTTAAAATTCCACTATTTGATAAAGAAAATTATATCATGTGGAAGAAGAAGATGCTATTATTTTTACAAGTTGCAAATCCCAAATATCTGAACTTGTTAAAGAAGGGTCTAAAAACTCCGATGGTTATTGAACCAGAGGTGATAGTAGATGATGTTGTGATTACCAAAGCTAGAACCTATCCAAAAGAGCCTGAAGATTTTACTCCTGCTGAGAAGGAAGAAGCCTCCTTGGATGCCAGCCTTCAATTAATATTAATTGATTCCCTTGATCCCTTGATGAACAGACATGTGATGAACTGTAAAAATTCCAAACACATGTGGGAAACTATTGAGGTGATTAATGAAGGCAGAGAGGAAGTTAGGGAGAACAAGTTGGAGATCCTAACCTCTGAGTATGAATATTTTAAATCAAATCCAGGAGAAGGAATTACTGAAGTGTTTGAGAGGTACAATGCGTTGATCAACAACCTGAACATAAATGGGAAATATTATTCAATCAAGGAGGTCAACAAAAAGTTCCTTTTAACACTGCCAACTCATCTTGAACATAGAATCACTGCCATTAGAGAAGCTAGAGATCTGAGTGAGATTTCTTTGGACAGGCTCTATGGAGTGTTAAAAACCTATGAGTTGGAGCAGATTCAACAGAAGGAAGTCTACGGGAAGGATAGAATGGTCAGCACATCTACTGCGCTTGTAGCTGAAGGTCAACAACAACAGCAATCTCAATAATTGGAGAGAATGGTACACTGTTCCAAGGCTGAGGAAAATATGTTAGTAGCAGAATATGATCCTCCTACTACAAATCAATCAAGTGATGATTTTTATTCCTTGGAAGAGCTGGAGCAATTGGAAGACGAGTCAATGGCCCAAATTGTCAAGAGATTCTCCCATGTCAGATTCAAGAGGAATCCCAAGCTTAAGTACAAGTCCAACTACAACAAATTCCAGAAAGGTGGATCTTCATCCTCTAACACCAGCAGTGGTGGATACAAAACAGGGATGGTTGATCGGAGCACCATCAGATGCTATAACTGCAATGAGTTGGGACACTTTGCCATAGAATGTAGGAAGCCAAAGCAAGTAAGAAAGAACTCTGAAAGGGCTTATCTGGCAAAGGGAAGAAGCTGGGATGATACTGACAGTGAAGATGAAGATGAAGGAAATCTTGCTCTTATGGCTATTGATGGAAAAGCTTCATCGTCAAGAATAGAGGTAAAACTTTCTGATGCTGAAATGGTTTATCATCTAAGAGGTAACTTAGATTGTGCACGTCGTGATAATGAACTGTTAAGTTTACAGATCACAGACCTTGAGAAAGAGGTCAATGAATTAAGACTTGTGCACATTAATCAAGACAAATTAAAAGAACAAGTATCTTTTCTAGAGAATAGAGTTGACTGTTATAGAAAACTCGAAACTATTCTCAAAGACAAGATCACCAGTCTTGAGACTAAGGTTAGAGCCTACTTCAATTCTTGTTCGAAGGCTAAAGAGTTCTACAGTAAGCAAGCTGTTAATCAAACATCTGGAATAGGTTATGATTACAATATTGCTATTGGAGAATTAGGCATAAACTCCCCTCCTCATGTCTGTGCTAAAGGGAGGGAAGTACCACATGTGCTTAAGGGTGTTGATGAACCCCTCAATAAACCATCAATTGCTGAACCATTTGATGCGACCTCTTCTGTTATTCAAGAAGAAATACGTGCTGAGGATTATGCTAATGAGAAGATTGTTTCCAAGTAAAATGAGTTGAAAGTTCCAGTCAAAGTTGTGAAAGCAACTGAGACTAACTCAGACACACATGAGTTGGATAACAAAAATGCCATGTCTACCATGCATAAATTGCCTGCTGTTAATCACTCTCATAAAGCATGTGGTGTTTCTAATTGTATGTCTTGTGCTTTTAATATGATGTATGCTTATTTTAATGGTAAGCATGTGTCTAATGATAAGACTACTCCTCGTCAGCATGTGAATAACAAGAAACATGATAGGTCTAAGACTGCTAGTCCTTCTAAGGCTAGAAAGGAGACATTTGTGCCTAAGCCTAACCAGAAATTTGTTAAGGCTATTTACAAGGTCAAATGTTCAGTTATTGAGGATGTTGAGACCATTAAAATTAAAAATGTTGTTTTGCCTGATAAAGGACAATTCTACAAGTATGCCGGGCCCAACCAAGTTTGGGTTCCGAAGAAGGTCTAATCCATTTGAAGTGCAGGGCATTAAACAGGTGTAACCGGTAGTGTGGATTCTTGACAGTGGATCATCAAGACATATGACCGGAGATAGAGCCCTGCTATCAAATGTGGTTGAGAAAGCTGGCCCCCTGGTTACCTTTGGAGATAACAGCAAAGGTTTATCTGAGGGATATGGCTGTTTGCAAGCTGGGAATGTTATCATTGAAAATTTTGTATAGTGTGCTAGGTTATTATCAGGAAGCATCATCTAACATATAGCACCAGTGACGAGACTTGAGAATATTACGACATATCAGGCACCTGCTGCCCATTACACTTGGAATTGGACTTTAGTAAGATGTGTACAAGTGTACTCCTGGTTGGTGAGTCAAAAGAGGAAGTCAATGCACCACAGTTCATGGACTTTGCAGCTGCAGATCTATTGGACTATGCAATCTCTTCTTCACAATCTCACTTCAGGTTGGTATGAACTAGTGTACTACTCAAGCAATCGTCAAGAACATGGTATGGCACTCTAACTGAAGTTATTGTTTAATATGAACTAGTAGAGTCGTCATATTTTTAACTCTCTTATCATTAGGCACAATCATATTATTTTATATGTGTAGTGATATATTGATAATGCAACATAACAATTAGTATCTAAAGTACTTGACAAATATTGGTCAATGATATGTTGTTAACATTATGTTGCAGATATTTGTAAGCTTTTGACATGAATGAGAATTACTTAGACTTTACCCTAAGTGATCAATGTTTTATCAAAAACTCATTCATATTGAAAAACAAAATCAAACTTCTTTCTAAATTAGTGATTTCTTATTTCATGTAAAATCTTTTGAAATCACTATTGTAAATCATTTTCTCTCTATTACCATATGTTCTGTGTTACAGGTTCAGTCTTCAATGACTTTCTTTCATTGACAGTCATGAGGTTGAAAACCCACAACGTCTATCCCAGACTGTAAAGACAATCACAAAAACAGAACCAAACAACACTCTCTTACCACTAAATGTAGTATGAATGAGCGTGAGGGAGATAGTGCCTAGTGCACCACATAAGGAAGGTTCTGTAGTCAACCCAGTAGCTCTGTCTCCTACATAGATGAGTAGTATTTAAACCGAGACAACTGTTAGCCCCCATACATCTTCTCAAAAAGATGTAATGGCTAGAAAGGCACAAAAACAGTTACTAGATTCATTCTCTCAACAGGGTGCGTCTATTGAATTTTGCCTGTCGGCCAAGACATCCGATGTAGTGTCACCACTTCAAACATAAACAATTCTTGATGCACAAGGAGAGGTTACACACACAAAGGATGAGTTGTCGAAAACAAGAGTTTCGACCATTTTAAGGTCAGATTTGATTGTTCAAGGTTCGTTAGTGGACCAATTGCCTTTACAGGTGTTAGGAGAGGATACTGATCCAAAAGCCATATGTCAGTGGTCAGTGTCTACCTCCCTAGGCTTAAATCCCTTGGATGCATCTGCGGATAGTAGATCTGACATAGGTGCAGATCGGCAACTTGTTGACAATGATTCAGATATTACCCGATGAGTCACAATGAAATGTCTTCACAAACATTAGAAGGGAACTTTGATCTTTATGCTAAATTCATTGGATCATTGTTTACCTTCCCAGAATTCAAATCTGGAACCCTAAAAGGGAAACTAGCAACTTGTAAATTATGACTCAGATTCATCTGACGAGTTTAACAAGGATGGGGATTTGCGAACTCCCATTGCACCACCTGTGACCTCCTTAAGGATGGCTAAGGTGATTTTCCTTGCAGGTACAGCTGGATTATGGAGCTATGAGAGAAGAGTGATACACTTGTGAGAATGAGTGTAAACACGAGTGGAGAGAAGAGTGAAACACATGTGAGGTACACTAAACAGAATCACACACTCACAGTAAGGAAGAAAGAGAAACTTCTTGTTATTTCTTTTCCAACCAAGTGAAATATGAGAACTCCTTCAGACGACGGCATACATTCCTTCTTTAAGGGGGAGATAAAAGCTTAAGTAATAGTTTGGAGGATTCCTCAACTAAGGGGGAGAAGTAGCAGGGAGGAAGAAAAAGATCCTACATATGTACACTACACCACACCATGTTGTTTGTAACTACGGATCCTATTGTACGGGAGAGGTGGTAAACACAAGGTGATTTTCTAGTAAGGGAAGAAGCTGTTAGGGGAGTACCATTGGTTTTTATCTGCGGATCCTATTGTACGGGAGAGGTGGTAAACGAAGGTGATCTTCTTTAATCAGTAGATTCTCATAGGGGGAGAAGCAAGAGAGATATGGGCTTCTCAACAGGAAATGTGGTTGTACAAATGAAGATGGAACTACTTGAAAATATGTTCAGTCTAGAGGAACATCTATTTGGAATCTGGAAAAGGTTAAACGTCATCCAGAACTTTTCTACTATTTACTTTGCATTTCTGTTTATATCTTTTTCTTATTTGTTAGTTGAGTTATCCTCTAGGTATTTGTGTGTTATTGTCTAACAAACAAATAGGGGGAGATTGTAAGGCATATTTCATAGCCTATTTGTATATTCGAGGATTCAACTCAACTCAAATAAGAATGTAATAAGTAAATAGTGGATCTACCGTCAAAGAGATTTCGCAAAGTAATATCTGTCAAAGGATTCAGAAACAAGGTTCATCTACAGACTTGAGGAATTTATTCACTGGAAGAAGTTCAAGAAATTGATCATACCTCAGTGATATAAATCAAGATTGTGGATTTAATCAAGTGACAGAGATCTCGTCAGAGTATCATTAATTACAAGGATTTAGTCTGAAGAAAATAAGAGTATCAAAGTCAAGACATGAAGAAACGTCACGGAAGTTAGTCACTCATGAACCAGACAGTACATCGAGTGTCAACGTTGAAGTGGTGGAATTGATTCATAATTTTCAGTGATTTTCAGAAGATTTTCAGAAGAATGGTTGTTGCTCAGATTAGTATTAATTCTCTATTAATTAATTAAGTCATATAATTTAATTAAGAAAATAAATTATATCTGCAAAGATTAATTTATTGATTAATTGAATTAATTGATTAACTGAATTAATATTAAGGTTTTTCAGAATTTTAATTGGATTAAAATCTGCATTAAATCAGCAAGACAATTGAAAATGAACTAGCATGACAATCAGGATTGTCATACTGATTGTCATGCCAGGCCATTTTCAATAGTCTCACCGAAAGTTACACTGGGAGGAAAATTGTCTTGCTAGTTCATTCTGATAGTCTTGCTAGTTCATTTGATTGTCATACCGAAAGTCTTGCTAGCTGTTGAGATTGTCTTGCTAGTTCAAAGGATAGTCTCACCGAAAGTCCTACCAGCTATGGGATTGTCATTCCAGTTCATTCCATTCTGTTGATTGATTAAAAAGACAGAAGCATCCATTCAACAATTTTATCCAGAACACAGAAGTCAAGAAAAAAGCAGAAAAGAAAAACAAGCAGCAATATTTCATCTTTTCATCTGCATATTTCAAGATCATATTTCTAGTTTTTATTGTTAAATCCAAACCACTAGAAATCTTTATCTTGCTCTTGTGTAACGATCTAGCGGATCAAAATCCCTAGAACTTAATCTCAAATCGCGTTTAGCATTTGATTCTAATTATTGCAAAAATAAAAAAAGTTCATGTCGAATTTATTCTAAATTTGTGATAATTAATTTGAGATTAATTCCTTGTAATCGATACAGTTGTTGTAACACCTTTCAAGTTTAATAATATTTTTATTTAACTTGAATTTTGTTTCACATTTTTATTCCGCATTTAATTCGATTATTCGGTACTGTTTGTATTCAACCCCCCTTCTACAAACACATTGGGACCTAACAAGATATGTGGCCTTTCTCACCACAGTTGTAGCATTTGACATTTATATAATCTCCTCTGTCAGAATTTCCTCCATTGCCCTCAGATTTTCTGAAATTCTTCTTATCAGAACTTGCACCTTTCCTGGAAAACTTCTTTCCCTTCCTGAACTTTCTGTATACAATCTTCGTGATTCCTTTCACCATAAGAGCACACAGCTTCATCATCTCTTCATCAGCATCCGTCTCAGGCAAGCTTTTAGATTCTGAGTCATCATCAGTATCAGAACTTGATGACTCGGTATCAGACTTTGTGAAGAGAGCTTTACCCTTGTCTTTCCTTGAGGTAGCTGCCTTGGGGGATTCTTCTTCAGCCTTTAGAGCAACTGTTCTTGACTTTCCTCCTTTCCTCTTGCTTCTTTGTTCCATCTCAAGTTTATGAGTCTTGAGCATCCCATAAGTTTCATCAAGAGTCGTTTCATCAAGATTATAGTTGTCTCTTATTGTTGTTGCCTTCAAATCCCAGCTTTCAGGAAGAGCCAACAGGAATTTAAGGTTTGAGTCTTCAAGATCATACTCCTTATCAACCAGTGACAAATCATTCAAGAGTTTGACAAATCTATCATATAAATCATTCAATGACTCATTAGCCTTTGAGTCGAAGTGTTCATACTCTTGAGTAAGTATTGTCTTCTTGTTCTTCTTAATCGTATCAGTTCCCTGACATCTTGTTTCCAAGACATCCCATATCTCCTTTGCAGTCTTGCAGTTTATTACCGTGTTTGACATTACATTATCAATGGCACTATACAGTAAGTGTCGTACCTTAGCATCCTTAGCAATTGATGCGATATCTTCAGCAGTGTAATCACTCTTCTCCTTTGGTACAGACTTTGCTGCTTCACCTGCAACTGCAACAGCGAGCTTGGTTGGTTTGTGAGGTCATTCCTTAATTCTATCGAGATATTCTGGATCTGTAGCTTCCAGAAACATGGTCATCCTCACCTTCCATATGGTATATTCAGATGGTCTCAATATGGGAACTCTAATCATCTCATATCGGCTTTGGATTTATGTCTTTGGAGGTTCTTCAGTTTTGGTGGGCTTAGTTGGAGTTTCTACTTCAGACATGATTGTTTTTGGATCTTAAACTGTTTGTGTGTTAACAGATAGGCTCTGATACCACTTGTTAGGTCACACACACTGTAGAGGGGGGTGAATACAGTGTATAGCACAATCAAATCGAACTTTAATAACTCAAGTAACAGAAAACTAACTTTATTCAAAACAATAAACTCTGTTACAGTATGGAACTATCCTCTCTCGGTGATGAACAAATATCACGAGAGCTGCTAGGGTTATAATGAATAATCTTCTCGATAATGATAACACTTATAGTGGAAACCCTATGTCTGTGTTTATATACTACACAGTTACAAGATAATCGCTAATTGATATGTAATATAATTCTGCTTCCTAAAATATATCAATCAGATATCTTTTCTTCCAAGTATTCTATTCTTCATAGAATTCCTTCTTCATGCATATCTCTTCTTATGTTTATCTCGATCTTCTCTTCCTGTAAATCAGCTGCCTTCCTTATCTGAATGTTTCCTTTAAGTCCTGATATTATCTTCTGATAAATATCTCCTGAACCTTAAGTACTGATGACTTAAGTTCTGACTTCAGTATAAGTGCTAATTTCAGTTAAGTACTGATTTGTCCTGATTAAGTAAGATCTGAAAACTAAACATAAATCATATTAGACATGACATTATCAAATATATCTAACATTTCTAAACTCTGATAGTGATATAAATGTTTCTGTGACTATTCAATCCAATGAGGATAACTATGCTAGATGCTGACCTAGTAGTCTTTAATATACTAAAGATCCCATGTTTGAAGTAATTGTTTATGTGGAAATCTTTAACACAAGCAAATTCTGATATTGAGCTTAGTTAAGTTTACTTTGTCTATCTTATTACTAAGTCAAAAACTAGAATAATGCTTCTTATCTGTTAAGTTCTGATGTCAGTAAATCTAGTGAATGTACTAAGGGCTGATAAGCCTTACTTATCAAAAGAAAAAGAAAAAGAAATTAAAATCAGGTACTCCTTTGAGATCTAGAGTAAAAATGTGGAAGGGAAGACCCAAGTGCATTACTGGTATTAAGTAATATGCATCAGAAAAGCAAAATAAATATTTTTTTGGTGACTTTTCACACTCTATGATTACTGGAGAAATACTCTGATAATAACATAAATTCTGATAAGTAGTCGTGACTCACTTACACTGAGAAGCCACTGTAAAATGGAATTTCAAAAGATGCATAAAATGAGCACAAAACAGTTGAGGTGGACTCATGCATATACTCATTCTAAAGTAGACTTCAGAATCATGACAGATTTTGAGCAAAGTTCTTAGTTATGCCTTATTTCTAAGATGTACTGAAGTGAATCAGACTTTAATCTTTATCTGATATTTAGCTTACTGCACACACATACACTCCATATGAATGATGAAAATTACTGTGGTGATAAATGTTCTTTTAGATGAACAGTTTAAGTGTCAGTTGCATAAATTCCGAGGACAAGTTCTGATGGAAGTTCAGATGATTAAGTTTTGAAGAGACGAAATCAGAATTTATGTGAAGAATTACAGAAATAGGCATTCACCTTTCGAGTTAAGGAATCATGTTCTGATGACTGTTAAGTTATGATATAAGTATAAGTTCTGATCATGATTCTTTACTTGACTTATTTGTGGTTAAAATCTGAAACAATCATACTTAAAATCAGAATATGTTTGAGTGAGATATTAACAGTCAACATAATTTGGGTTAGTGGTACTCGTCTATGCACAAGTAATTTTTACTTGTTTCGTGTGCGCATTAAATCCTGTTTTAAGCTTCCAATGACTGTTATTATTCTCATCAGTCTAGGGAGACGAGGTATAATTATTTCTACCTGTAACCATTCAATTTTCCTTGCGTCTCTTGGTATTCTATTGGTTATATAAACCAACACCTCATTCCAGCCAACACATCTCTCATTTTCTCTCAAACTCATTTTTTTTACTCATCAAAAACATGGTTCGTTTCAACTTAGTTCTGAACTATGACACTTTCACTATCGAGTTGAGGTGTACTGAATGGTAGCAGGAGTGGCATGTCACTGCCATTCCTGATAAAATCTGGGACTCAGTTCCCCAAGAGGTTCTCACAGACCTCTTATTCTTCTATATGGATTATCATCGCCATCTTGAGCGTTTGGAAGAGGAAAGGAGAGAAGCTCTCCGATAGCAGGAGCAAATCATTCGTCTTGCTGTTCTCTTTGTTGAGAGTAGGAAGAAGAAATAATTACAGCTATCCGTTTCTCTTCACCGTCAGCTTTGTCAGTCTTCTTAGACTAGGACTAAAGCTGTTGATGATAGGATTCGTAGCTTAGGACAATCTTGTAATTTGATGCATGTAATTTAAGTTTCATGAAATGTATTTGCTTAATATATTAATGAAATTTTCTCTTTTGTGCGAGATTTTGTCTCTGAGTCGTTTCATATTCTGATGATTTTTTAAATCCTGATACTAACCATATTCTGATGACCTTATAAATTCTGATATAAATCAAGTGCTGATTCTGACATGGCCGTATTTATTTACTTGGTTTATTTTTGATCATTATCTCTCTGGTTATATTTTTACAGAATATTGATAAAGCAGTAATAATAATTTATTAAGTGGGAACAGGTTTAAAATTTAAAATAAAACTGAACGTCCTTGATTAATGGGATTACTTGGTTAGTGGGACGGTTTTTCTCCTTGAAAAACTGTATGTGATAAGTAATGATTACTGAATACCCGTGCCCATTAATTATCTTCTACTGCTGCATGTCTGACAGGTGTCTCAACGGTTACTTTTTCTACCGTGTATAAGTAAAAGAGAGAAAAGATTGTAAAATCTTTTATTTACTTTCATATTCTATCTCTCTCTTTTTACTTTTATTCTCTCTCATCTACTGACGATTTTTCATCCAGGCATTTCATCAAACACCTTACAGGAAATTTTCTTTCTCACGTATTTTTAATGTCACCCATGGACATAATTTTTGATGGAGCTAAGTTTGTTCCTAATAACCTCTCTGCCATTCTCAGCAAGTCAGAAGCCCCATCTGAACTTCACTTCATTCAGGACTTTCTTGCTAGTTCATGCTCTGACCGAACCTGAAGCAGTTTCTGGTACTCAAGTACTGGAGTTCTGGAGAAGCGGTGTATATGATGATGGTGGTGCTCAAGGGTCCCCAAGTATTATTTTTTCATCAGGGGATGATGAGTATGTTGTGACTTTGTTTACGGTTCAACAAGCACTGCAGCTACCTGAGAACTGTGTTTATTCTATTGTTGAAGATCCAGTTCTTCAAAACATGATGGCCAGTCTGGGATATGAGAGGACATTGGCAAAGCTGGGCCAGTTGAAGAGATCTTTCATAAGGAGGGAATGGAGTTTATTCTTTGATTGCATAACCAAGGATTTTGCAAACAAATGTTCCAATTTTGATGCAATTCCCATATTCAGCCAACAAATCGGGTATGCTCTCATAAATCAAACTAATTTTGACTATGCAAGTGATGTCTTAGGTTTTATTGGGGATAGAATGAATGAAGATAGATCTACTGTATATTTTGCTAGATTCTGTCAGCTTATCTATAGTTTATGTTGTGATAATAAGCCCTGAAATGCTAGTGAATTAATTTCACCATTCAGAATAGCTAAAAGAGCTTTTACTGACTTATTATCTACTGATAATAAGAAGGCTATGTTAAGACCCCTCTTAATTCCTTTATCTGTCAAACAAGCCTTAATAACCTATGATCCCGTTAAATACACTGCACTATATCCCGATGTCCAACTATCTGAACCTCATCCATCAGCACCTACCACCTCTACTCAACCACCTCAAACTTCTCAACCTCAACCTTCAGATCTTACGGTGCAACCTTCATCTTCCAAACCTAAGAGGACTAAGAAAGTACCTCAGACACAACAGAACAGAAGGAGATTCATTCTGCGAGATGAATCAGATACTGAGGAACAGGTTCCTGTATCAGAACCTGTTGTTAAAGAAGCTGAGAAGGTCTATTCTCAGAAGGATAATGGAATTGGGGGTTCTAAGCTTCTCAAAAGGCTTAGAAGGATGTATTCTGATGAAGCTCCGAAGATATCTCCACCTTCAAAGAGATACAAGAAACAGAGAGCTCACAGGGACAGGGCTAAGCCAGTTTCAGAGGATGAGGAAGCAGCAGCTAAGGAAGGAGATCAGGAATCTCTGATCTCAAAAGAGCCATAATTTGCTGAAGCTACTGCATCTACACCTCCATTGTCACCCATTCAGGAAACTGCTCAAGATAAAGTATCTACACCACCTATGTCTCCTGTAACTGAACCAGTACCTACTGAAGACCCAGGCACAAGTGCTGAGATTGATTATCATAACCTGATTGTGCCTGAGGTTCTGTACTTAGAAGCTCCACCAACTCAAGTCACTCCACCAACAACACCAATTCCTGATGCTGATTTTATTCTAGAATTGCCTACAACACCTTCTCTGCATCTAGATACTGAAGATCAGATTTTAGGTGAGCATCAGAATATGGCTGTTGATCAGAATATAGTTGGCGATTAGCACTTAAAGGATGATGTTGAAGCCTCCATAGCCTCACATACTGTTCTTTTATCAGAGGATGCTGAAGATGTTGACTCTGTAAGTTCTGATGCTGCAAATATTGATGATACTGGTAATGCTGCTACAAATATAGATGTTGATGCAGCTGGTCCTTCTGGACATGCACCTCTACAAGCTCCTTCAAAAGCTGAGATAGTCAAAAAGTTTGTTATAGGGGAAGCACCAATACCTTGGAGTGAAACTCCTAGAGGAAAAGAGTGGACTAAGGAGTGGAACACAGTTACCTTTATTCCTTCTGAAAAGATTCTTGCTGATCACTTGGCAAAAGCTGATGAGACGCTAGTTAATGATGATTTCAAAACACAGCTAAGAGTTACTGCACTTAGTACAAGGCACCTTCAAGGTCAATAATCTGTAACTCAGGCCAAGGTGGACAAGATTAAAGAATCCTTAAATCAGCAAGATACAATTGTCAAGTTGGACAAGAAAAGGTTTTTCCAACCTTCCTTTGACAAAATTACCAACATTAAGAAAACCCAAGAGAAGCAACAGTCTCAGATTGATGAAATTTTGAAAAATCAAGCTTCTCAGCAAAATCAACTCAATGAGATCCAATCCTCAGTGGAATTGCTTGTCTCTCTTCTTTTACCTGCTGATGCCAAAAAGGGGGAGAAAGTAATTAAGTCCAAATGCAAACCTGTTAAGACACTGAAGGGAAAGGATGATGGTAATGACCCGGGAAACTCTGGAATGGGTAGAGGTCATGGTCAAGCTGGAGGTCTCTCATCAAGTAGAACCGGAACTACAAGTCAAAGAACAAGTTCTGATACTGGGAGAAGAATAACTTCTAATACTGGTAAAAGGATAAGTTCTGATGAACTTTTGGAACTTGATGAAGAAATTTCAAGACAGTTATTTCTGAAAAAAAATCCAGGAATGGACTTTAAGAGTCTAAAGGAAGAAGAAGCTAGACTTAAGTTAGAAAAAGTCATCTCCAAATCTGAAGCTTCTGTTGTTGAAAAGAAACTTCCTACGGCTAAAGGCATTGTGATAAAAGAAAGGACAAATCTTGTGGCAACCAAGGCCAAATCACAATTGCAGATAGATCCAAGGTCCAAGGGCAAAGAAAAAGTTGGTGAACCTGTAAAGGTTTATGTGCCTCCTATGGATGGAGAAATTTCTGATGAAGATGCTAATCTTACTCTGACTTCAAGGAAGACTTCTAAGACAACCTCTAACATGGCTCAAGTTGTTCAGAGTCAAGATATAGTTAGTTCTGATATAACTATGAAGCAATCAACCTCTGACATAGCTCAAGTTGGCTTGATATCAGAAGATAAGTTAAAGGAAACCTCTGACATTGCTCATGTTAAATCCTCAAAGTTACTCCTACCAGGATTCACTAAAGCCAAACGGACTCAACCTTTGAAGACTGCAGTAAGTGATTTTGAAGCAAGAGTGGTTACTGGAAAGGAAGAAAGAGATAAATCTGGATTGGGTAGTGCTGATGAAAGAAGAGTGCAAAACACAACCAATGATCCAACTTCTTTAAGTGAACCAAGTATTGGAGCAACTCCTGAAAGATTGAATCAGCTTGAATCTGTATAAATGGTTTACCATACCTTCTTGAAAGAACACATCTTGTTATATTTCATGACAGATGGAAGGGTTTACCATATAAGGGAAAATGCTATACCACTGAAGTATTTTGAGGAACTAGAACATGTTTTATTCTTACTTCAAGTGAAGGATAGATTAACAGAAAGTGCTGCAAATTATTTGAAGACTCAAATTCAAAGATAGAAGAAGCTTTATTCTGTGAAGTCTGACAGCACATACCGTCCTAAGTACAGAGATCACAAGGGTGATATTGTTGATATGAAGCCTAATACAGCAAAGATCAGAACATATCTTGGTATTAAGGGACTTGAATTCAATCTAGGGTCTGTCAAAGCCTATGTCATCAGACTAGATCAGGAGTTGAGAAAAGAAAAAATTAATGATCTCAGATATGCTATCTTCCAAACTGGTAAAGATATTGCAGAGCTTAAAGATGCTAAAAAGAGGATGATTGATGAACTCAGATATGCTGAGAGATGTTTGTTAAAGAACTATCTCAGAACAACTCCTGATATTGAAGAGATCAGAAAGTGAAGCCAAGTCAAGATCTACAACTGCTCAAATTCTGATGTGTATACAGACTGAAGTTGTTATCAGAAGTTAAAGTTGGTAAAGCTTTAAGGACTGTAAGTTGTAGTTATCTAGTCAAATTCTCATGCATTTGTACTTAATGTTTTTGACATCATCAAATATTTGTTAAACTTGTATATTATGCTAATTTACAAGTTGGGGGAGATTGTTAGATATATTTGATAATGTCATGTCTAATATGATTTGTGTTTAGTTTTCAGATCTTACTTAAACATGACAAATCCGTACTTAACTGGAAATCAACACTTATACTGAAGACAGAACTTAAGTTATCAGTACTTAAGGTTCAGGAGATATTTATCAGGAGATAATATCAGGACTTAATGAGACTTTCAGATAAGGAAGGCGGTTAATTGAAAGGAAAGAAGATCAAGACAAACGCAAGAAGAGATATGCATGAAGAAGGAATTCTATGAAGAATAGAATACTTGGAAGAAAAGATAACTGATTGATATATTTTAGGAAGCAGAATTATATTCCATATCAATTAGTGATTATCTTGTAATTGTGTAGTATATAAACACAGACATAGGGTTTACACTAAAAGTGTTATCATTATCGAGAATAATATTCATTGTAACCCTAGCAGCTCTCGTGATATTTGTTCATCACTGAGAGATGACAGTTTCACATTGTAATAGAGTTTAATAAAGTTTGTTTTCTGTTACTTGTGTTCTTTGAATTCGATTTGATTGTGATATACACTGTATTCAACCCCCCTTCTATAGTGTGTGTGACCTAACAATCTATATCCCAATTTAGAAAAGTTGTTTTCACATCTATTTGATGTACTGTTAGATTTCGCATTGCAGCGATAGTAAACATCATCCTTATGGATGTTATTCTCGTTACAGGAGAATATGTATCGAAGTAATCAAGGCCTTTCTGTTGCTTGTATCCTTTGATTACAAGTCTGGCCTTATACTTATCGATAGTGCCATCGGTTTTTAACTTTTTCTTGAACACCCACTTGCTACCTAATGGTTTATAACCGGTTGGCAAATCTACTAATTCCCAAGTATGATTCTGCATAATTGAATCAACTTCGTTCTTGATGGCCTCTTTCCACATAGGCCCATCCGGTGAGGTAACCGCTTCCTTATAGGTTTTCGGATCACCTTCTTCGAGCAAATAGGTCATAAAGTCAAACCCATAGGATTTCTCCGTACGTTATCTTTTGCTCCTTCTCAGAACCCCCATATTTCCATCTTCACTCTCTTCGCTTTCATTATTATCATCTATAGACTCATGAGTTCATTTAGACGTCGTAGGTTGTTCGTTTCCTGGATTACATGGAAAAGTTGTATCAAAGAATGAGGCGTTCCTTGATTCCATAATGGTATTCTTTTGAATATCAGGAATCTTAGGTTCATGAATGAGAAACCGATATGCAGTGCTATGTGGAGGATATCTGATGAAGATACAATCCTTAGTCTTTGGACCAATTTTCACCTTTTTAGGTGTAGGGATTAGTACCTTTGCAAGGAACCCCCACACTTTCAAGAGTTGATAACTTAGTTTTTTCTTCTTTCATAATTTATAACGACTTACATCCTTATTCTTGTGCATCGTAATATTTAAGATATTATTTGCGCTTAAGATGGCCTCCCCCACATCGACTGCGAAAGTCCAAAGATTAACAACATCGCATTCATCATCTCTTTAAGAGTGCGATTCTTCCTCTCAGCCACACCATTTGACTGAGGGGAGTATAGTGCAGTGAACTCGTGGATTATACCATGTTGTGAACAAAATTCCCCAAAGGGTTCAACATATTCACCTCCACGATCACTTCGTATTGTTTTGATTTTCTCAGATTGTTGTGTCTCACCTTCTTCCTTATAGATTTTAAATTTATCTATAGTTTCGTCTTTGCTTTTCAGCAAATATACATAGCAGTATTTTGTACAGTCATCTATGAATGTAATAAAATACTTGTTTCCTCCTCTTGTTGGAGCGAATTGTAAATCACATATATCATTATGTATTAGGTCTAGCTTTTTGGTGTTTCTTTCCACACGTTTAAATGACGATCTCGTTAATTTTGCCTCAACACAAGTATGACACTTATGTTTTAAATCAATTGTTAATTTTGGTATGTATTCTTTTACACTTAACCTTCGTAAAGGATCGTAATTAACATGTCCTAATTTAGCATGCCATAAATTAGGAGACTCAAGCAAGTAAGCAGAAGAATTCTTCATTTCATTATCGTCCTTAATGGACATAACATTGAGCTTATAAATCCCATCGGTTACATAACCCTTACCTACAAACATACCACTCTTAGACAAAAACAACATTATCTGACTCTATTACAATGCCAAATCCATGCTTATTCAACATAGAACCAGACACCAGGTTCTTGCTAATATCAGGCACAAAAAGTACATTCTTCAAAGACAGATTCTTTCCAGAGGTCATCTTCAGAATCACCGTGCCTTCTCCTTCAATCGTAGAAGTTGCAGAGTTCCTCATGTAGAGCTTCTCACCAGCATTAGAAATTTTGAGACTAGAAAAAATCGCCTTTTCCAAGCAAACATGCCTTGTAGTTCCAGTATCAATCCACCATTCCCTTGGATTTGAGCCAACGAGGTTTACTTCAGAGATTGTAGCACATAGGTCTATATCACCTATCTCCTTGAACACATTATCAATCATGTTTGCTTCCTTCTTCTTGATGGGCTTCTTGGACTTCTTGCAATCGGCAGACCTATGCCCCATTATATCACAGTTGAAGCACTTTCCTTGACACTTTGACGGCTTCAAAATTCCTCCTTTAGGTGCCAACTTCCCCATTTTCCCAAAATTGTTCTTCTTGGGCTTGGAGCTCTGGTGCTCCACCACGTTTGCCTTTTCAGTGGCAACATTAGTTTTCCTTTCGGATCCTCTGTCGTCTTCTTCGATACGAAGTCTAACGATAAGATCCTCCATAGATATCTCCTTACGCTTGTACTTAAGGTAGTTCTTGAAATCTTTCCAACCATACATCAACTTTTCAATCACATCAGCAACTTGGAAGGACTCACTTATGACCATACCCTCAACTTGGAAGGACTCACTTATGACCATCCCCTCAGCATGGATATCATGGATGATCACTTGTATTTCTTGCACCTGACTGACCACTGTCTTAGAATTCGCCATCTTGTAATCAAGAAAGCGACCAACGATCCACTTCTTTACCCCAGCGTCCTCGGTTTTATACTTATGGTCAAGTGATTCCCATAAGACCTTAGCTGTTATTTTCAAACAGTATACGTTATACAATGAATCAGCCAAACAATTTAGCACATAGTTCTGACAAATATAGTCGACGTGCTTCTAGGCATCCACATCATACATGGTCTGCATATCACTCTCAGCAGTGAGCAATGGTACTTCCTCCTTGAGATATCGATCAAGGTTTAGAGTGGTCAGATAAAACAGCAGCTTTTGCTGCCAGCGCTTGAAATTCAAACCATTGAACTTCTCAGGTTTCTCAGCGTGTGCATCATGCACAGCAGGATGAGTAGGCGCTACAGGATGCGTAGGCGCAACAGGTGGGACAGTCGTAATAGGTGTTTGTACACCAGTATTCTGTCCAAGAGGCACCTGAAACTGTTCAACGACAGTATGTCCCCAAGGCGTTCTTCCCCAAGGCACATGTCCCGAAGTCACATGTCCAACCGGCGGCTGACCCCCATCAGGTACCAGTACCTGTGCGTTAGGGTTTAGCGGCGGTTGGTGATCCCCATCAGATGTTATAATCTGTGTGTTGGGATCAACCACATCGTTACCAGTCATATTATTCACGTTCTCCATTAGCCTGTTAAACAAAAACACGCAAGACAGATTTGTCAGTCACATATTAAACAAAATATTAAGCTTTAAGATTGTTGTACAATCTGTGCGGAAAGAAACCAATATGTGTATGTGTGTGAATAAAATGAACAAACAGAGTAACAAAAAAAGAGGAGAGAATGATATAATTCGAGTTCAGTGCAGAATTGTCTCCTTAAAGCTTATTAGCCCTCACCGTCGTGTGCGAGCGAAAAGCCTCCCAGGATAAAACGGAATGCAGTGATGTAGAACAGCACTCTCAGTGAGCTTGATACAGAGTAAGAAATTATCACCGGAGGAGAGAGAGGTAGGGTTTTGTTTTTAGAGATGAATGTGGTTTTGGTGTGTTTAACCCTAACGCCCTAGAGGTGTTTATATAGGTGTAGATAGACTTGTGCGCTACTCTTTTCCATAATTAAATATCATTAATTATGAAATCGATATAATACTTTCAAACTACTCTATTCCATAAACAATCTAAAACAGAAATAGATTAAATATATCAAGACATACACCATATCAATTAATCTGAAACAAAATCAAATTAATTTATGTCATAATATTTGAGCCAAACTCTAGTGGAAAATAATAATTTCCATTATTAAGAGAATATCATCATATCTCACACATCTTTTAGTCATAATACTCAAAATATGACTTACCACAATATGTGAATTATACCCATATTTTCCAACAAACTGAAGTTAGCATTTATATGCAATATACATGAATATGATGGTATTAAACTGGAATTTTTGTACATGCAATATACATGAATATGATGGTATTAAACTGGAATTTTTGTACATACACTGGAGTCCATCATTATTAACGTGTCAATAACCAATACACCACATAAAAACGGTATTAACGAAAATGCAGAGACTCAAATTTCCTGTTAAAATAAATCTAGTACTCCCTCTCTAACAAAAGATCTACAGATGGTACATAACTTTGGAGCAAACAAAGCTAACAGTCCGGAAATTATAGATTTCGTTATATAAACAAGCATAATGCATTACCTGTTAATCGAGTGTCAATAAAAATTCACGTGGACAAACAAGCGAACAGTCCGGAAATTATAGATCTTGTTATATAAACAAACGTAAGACATTACTTTTTGATCAAGTGTCAACAAAGATTCATGTGGACATGGATGATTTAGTAAGCAACCAGGGAACAAAATTTTAAAAAAAAATTATGTTTTTTCATTATTAAATTTTTTGAAAATATATGAAAGTGTCCCGGAATTTAAAAATATAAATATTTATTCACAAAATATAAACCGTGTCCCCGGAATTTGATTTCTGGCAGGGGATACGAAGTTTTTGATAAGAAATGATAGAGGGGTTTAGTCCAGAAAAGATGATGTTTAATTACATACACCCCTCAACATATGAATTAACATTTTATTCCTAAAACATATATAAGCTGGGCAGGCATCATCTCTCCTGCAACTAAAGTCCCTTGACATATCTTTATATCTCTGTCTGCATCATTTGATATGTTTCCATCTCGATCCTTGAAGTCAGATAAACACCATAACGGGTATTGAGGTAGAACAACTATAAGCTTAGTATATATGGAGCTGGAGTGGATTAAACAGCCGAGTGTTTGATTCTAAACTCTTATAGTAATCAGTAAGTAGTGTATTATTGACAAGTATCTAAATAAGCAGGTCTTATCTGTTAAATAGGCGGTAATTGATAAAAAGCTTAGCCTATGAAGATTAATTAATTAATTAATGTAGGGCGCCTGCCGCCTGCGCATCATGTTTTCATTTTCTGTTTTTATGCGAAATTGACAATGAAGATACAGCCTGGTATATAGTACTGTTTGTTTTTAATGTATGGGGCTAATCGGCCTTTTTATAAATCACAAGTTGACATAAAGTATTGTCGACTGAAAATTACCTACAATATATTTTGATAATTATTAAATTGTGTGTCCAATAATTGGTGAAGGGGGGATGATTGACACTGCATATGCATGAGATGTGCAAGCCTACGTATGCTTATACTAAACTACATAAATATATATATGTTGATGGAAAGCTACTTCTGTTTGTATTATATCCACATATATATATATATATAGCTCCGATAAAAACATCAGCTAGAACTACACAAATTAATTACACAATTTGAATATATATGTATATATATAACATATATGTTGATATGAACAAAGATGATCAAGTACTGCAACTGCCGGATTCCATGAAGAATAGCTGCTACTGGGGGGGGGGGGTTGGATATGAAGAAACTAAACATAAGATAAGATGATGAGTTTGTACTAGACTCATCATCTCTTATCTTATGGTTATACTCTAAAAACTTTGTCATCAGTTTGTACAACACAGGCATAAAAAATGTGCACTCATCAAATGGATGATTGGTGTGTGTATATGTATGCATGGGAAAATCAGGTGAACACATAAATAGAATGAAACAGATGGGTGCATTGAAGTTGGATTAAATTACCTTGGATCGGAGGAGAGTATGTATGTCGGCTGGTAGGGATAAATAAGATTGAGATGATAATATGGAATGAACAGGGAATGATGTCGAAGGAAGATGCACTTGCTGGGCTTGTGTTTAATTCAGAACATCATCAAAGTTGGCAGATTATTAAGAATCAGACAATTAATGGGGGGCAGCAAGCGCCATCTTTCCTGCGACAACACTCCCTCTATTCCCACCCCCCCCAACTTCCCATTTCTTCAAGTATTCATACTACGTCTTCCTTTTACTCTTCTAATTAAATCCCTTGCGTTGTTTATGTAGACCCTACAACTCACTCTCTCTCTCTCGTAAATTAATCACATTTAAATATTTTATGCATTTTCTAAATTAAGATCATGTATGTAAGCTGCACCACGCGACTTCAATGCTAAATATTTAAGTGAAACATCAGGTAAAACAAATTATATTCAACATTTAGAGGAAAACCAAAGACTTCGTATATATTGATGATAAAAAAAAATTGAATCGATGTATTAAAATCACATACATGGATAATCTTAATTACTAGTAATATTGAAAAAACTAGCATTTCATGATTCCGATAAGGAAAATGTTATAAACCCCAAATATTATTACTAAAAAATTTCTCAAATACTTTATAAATGATAACTTTTCTAATAATAATATGAGATCCCGCATGCATTTATATATACCCACGGATTATATTTTAACACATGTCATGTCATATTATTTTATAATTATTTTGATACAGCTTTCGGTAATGTGACATAGCTATGATTCTCATATTTAACATATTTGCTATTTTTAAAATGAGTAGTGCCTTGCATCCGCCACCCTCAGAGGTTTGTCATTTTTTAAGTTAATCGAAGGATTTTTCCTGGTTTTCTCACATAAAAAAGTCCGAACTTCTTTTTTTTTCTTATTAATTTTCTTTAAATAAAATTTAATTTTTGAGTATTGTGTGTTTTTGCTATTGGAGTGTATATTTTATTTCTCATTTTGAGATGTTTTGTTATGTTTTTTGTTTGATTATACTTGGATTTATTTAATGTTGGATATGTTAAAATGATTTAATTAATATTTTTGGTGATCTGAAAATCCTGCATATGAGACGGTAATAATTATTACAGAAACTCACATTTCACAACCAAAAATTGTTCATCTTTCGAGAGTTTATCTATAACAGATAGCTGGAGTGCATTCGACATGTCAATAGCCGATATTCGACATATAAATAGCTGAAGTGACGATTCTCCAATCTCAATTTATGTGGTTGATATTTCTGAATAGTGGATTAACAATATTTTTTAAATGATATGGTCAATTGTGATATTACTATTCAGAGAAGTCGGTCCAGTTTGAATTAATTAAAATGGCTTTGATTTCGTTTTTAAATTTAAGAATTTTTAAATTCTATATGTTAAATTATTAGGAGAAAGATCAACTAATTATTTTAAGTATCTTAGTATTTATTTCTTAACCTGGTTATATCGGCAGTTGTGAGTTTGTCCCCGCTGTATTATATTTAAATTAATGAAAAATGTTTTTTGGTAAAAAAATAAGTAGTGCTAAAATAACTCTAAAAAGACGCATAACATAATTTAATCTGGAAATTCATATTAACAAGCTTGAATCTTTATATTAATGAAAAATTGATCAATTAAAAACAAACAACTCATATTTTGGGAAAGTAATAAAAAAAATTTTGGGACTTCTAAAATTAATGATTCAAAATTACACATACGGGACTGGATATCTCTTCCCTTAAAAGTTCGTTAAGTTTAAAGTCTCGACTAAAAGTAGATATCGACTTCAGTCTCCTTTTGTTTATAAGCTAAGTATGAGAATTATTTTCATTGATAACTTACCTGATTCTTACGAGGCTCATGTTAATAATCATCTTTTATCAAAAGGTCAAGTTGGTATTACATTTCTATATATGTTAAAAGTTTTCGTTTACATAATTTTTCATCCTTTATCAAAACTGAAGAACGTGCAAAAATGCTAAATTTTTAACTGAACTTTTATTAGACCTCAAAGAAAAGAAAAGTCCGGGGGCCAAATTTCATTTGTTACATCCTGCAAATAAAATTCGAGGAGCGCGGTTCCTGGTTCGCCCGACTCGAGCTCATTTAAGAAGATTCAATTATTTTTTTTGTTAAATAAGATGAGTTTGAGCAAAAGTTTTGGCTCATTTAATTAAATAACTCGACTGGTGAAATTAAATAAATCGAGTTCGAGTATAAATTTTATCTCGATTAAATGTAAAATTAAACATTTAGAAAGAAAAATAAAATTAAACGCGTTGGCTCAACTCGACTCGTGAAAATAAATGAGTCAAGTTCAGACAAAGATTTAGACTCGATTAGTTAAACCAATCGGCTCGACTCGATTAACCTTGACTCAAATTATACCTGACTTGAAGCTCAGCTCGCTTCCAAAATACAATCCTAACAAAAACAGTCAAAACTCAATAGGCAAGAACACAACTGTCAAGCATCATTTCAGACTGTTATTTCAATAATTATAATGCTAAAGAATTTTCTTCGTATGAATAGTGTATTTTGATTTCACACTTCAATTCCAAGTCAAAGTACCGAGTCTATACTTAATTTTCAACATGTATGAATGCAAGTGGAAAGTTCACTTGACAAAAGATAGGGGGAAAGTTAGAATAAAACCTAGTCTTCTCACGTAAGAGTAAGAGTGAACATTTTTCGGTTTAGAATCAAGAATAGATCCGAACCGAATCAAATTGATTAAAAATTACAATTTTAATTTGGTTCTAAATTAATTTGTGTTCGGTTCGATTTTTTTAAAAATTTCTATTCTAAATTCGGTTCGGTTGTTTACATACTAGAACTGTAAGAACTGAAAAGTATATAAATTAATAAATATAAATATATATATGTATATATATTACGTATTCTATATATATTACGTATTCTGTTTTCTTATTTATAATATTTTAACAAATTTAAAGAAAAATATATTTTTTATTGTATTACTCGTTTTTTTAAAAATATATTGAATTTTAAATATTTTTAAAAATATTTGTCTTCTTTAATATTAAAAGGTAATCAAATTTAAAATGATCCATCACTAATAACAATCTTCTATTACTAAGTTATCCTTAATAAATAATCAAAACTAGTTAAATTTTAAAAAGCCAGAATATAAAATAATATGCAAAATAAATAAATATGAAATAAAATATAAATTTGGTTCTTTCGTTTGAAAACCGAACCGAACCGAAATTTACGGTTCAATTTCGGTTCAGATTTTACATATAAACGGGTCCGGTTCGATTCTTGAAATAATCCTATTTCACTTCTCGGTTCTTTGAGTAACGATTCGATTCGGTCCGAATCAGACCCGTTGTTCACCCCTAATCCCATGGTACTCTCTCCATTTCATGTGACTAATTTATAATCAACCTTGTTACATTTTGATCACAAAATATATTTAATATTTTATTAAATAAATTTAAAAACTTATGTCATTAAAAATTATATTTAATTCTCTTTAAAATATATTTTTCAATTTTTTAATATGATACATAAATTTTTTAATTATCGGTCAAAAACTAATCAATTTGATTAGATAAAAGTCAAAATATGACATTATATTCTATATATAATTGGAGTAAAGGGGTTTTGATGGTATGTTTTGTTCGTCACACAGTTTGGCTTGGACGTGCTAATTAAGTATATTTATAATATAAACTATATTTATTTCATTTATTCTATTATTATATTAGTATACATATTATCTAATAATCTGTATAACAAACACAATATGCAATTAATTAAAAAATTGAACTATAATTATATATTCCTAAATGATATAAAATAATATTAAAAAATATTATAATATATATAATACAAGCAACTATTATCTTAATAAAAATAAATATAAGTAACAATTAACAAATAATTTATAATCAGATTAAAGTTATATCATTTTTTTTAAAAAAACATTGGATTGAGTAAATTTGATTTAAAATATTTTTGAATTAGATAATTTTTATTTGTATCTTATAAAATAACGAAAGCATTTAGATTATATTTAGGTATAAATATTACACTCTTTTGTTTCATTTTTGGAAAATTACGAATTGCCTTATAAAAATTTTAGAGCACATGAATCCTCAAAAACATAAAAAAGAAGGAATACACATAATAATAATAAATATATTACAATTCAAAATTGAAATACAGATCTAATGAAATACATTATATATTACATTTATTACATTTATTTTATGATTCTATTATAATATTTAATAATTTGTATAACAAACACAATAGGTAATTAACTAAGATATTAAACTATAATTATATATTTTTAAATGATATAAAATATTATTTAATATTGTTATATATATATAATGTATAAGTAACAATTATCTTAATAAAAGTATAATTAGAAAATTATTCCTTATAACTATATTAAAAATAAATTAAAATATTATTAATTTGGAAATTATTTGCCGAAAAATGTGAATGGAGTTCCAATATATTATTTGACAATTTTTAAAAGAAAAATGAAAAATTATCTCTATATAATAAAATATAGTTACATAGCCTAATATAAAATATATAAAATTTGAAGATTTCAAATTTAAAAAAATATGATATTTTATGAAAAATACAATATTAATTAAAACGACAAAATTTAGTAATAAAAAAGTTGTACGCATATATTATTTTACAATTCATACAAAAAAGGTTGTAATATTATTTTAAATATAAAAAAAATATAATTAATGTGAATTAAGCCTCTCGTGCATTGCACGAGTACAAAGCTGTTATGGATAAAAACTTAGGGTATATTAATTGTTGTATTTAATACTAAGGTTCGGGAGCTCAAGGCCTTTAATGGCTGCTCTCGTGTTTCGTAACTTAACTCTGCCTTTACGAGATGCCTACGTATCTCTGTAATTTAAAGAATCAAGCCAAAAAACGTAGTTCTGATTTGTGGGGTAAGGCCTGTTAGATATATTTGATAATATCATGTCTAATATGATTTATATTTAGTTTTCAGATCTTACTTAAACAGGACAAATCAATACTTAACTGAAATCAGCACTTATACTGAAGTCAGAACTTAAGTCATCAGTACTTAAGGTTCAGGAGATATTTATCAGAAGATAATATCAGGACTTAAAGGAAACGTTCAGATAAGTAAGGCGGCTGATTGAAAGGAAAAGAAGATCAAGACAAACGTAAGAAGAGATATGCATGAAGAAGGAATTCTATGAAGAATAGAATACTTGGAAGAAAAGATATCTGATTTATATATTTTAGGAAGCAAAATTATATTCCATATCAATTAGCGATTATCTTGTAATTGTGTAGTATATAAACACAGACATAGAGTTTACACTATAAGTGTTATCATTATCGAGAAGATTATTTATTGTAACCCTAGCAGCTCTCGTGATATTTGTTCATCACTGAGAGAGGACAGTTCCATACTGTAACAGAATTTATTGCTTTGAATAAAGTCTGTTTTCTGTTACTTGTGTTATTAGAATTCGATTTGATTGTGCTATACACTGTATTCACCCCCCTCTATAGTGTGTGTGACCTAACAAGTGGTATCAGAGCCTATCTGTTAACACACAAACAGTTTAAGATCCAAAAACAATCATGTATGAAGTAGAAACTCCAACTAAGCCCACCAAAATTGAAGAACCTCCAAAGACACAAATCCATAGCCGATATGAGGCTATTAGAGTTCCCATATTGAGACCATTTGAATATCCCATATGGAAGGTGAGGATGACTATATTTCTGGAAGCTACAGATCCAGAATATCTTGATAGAATCAAGGAAGGGCCTCACAAACCAACCAAGCTCGCTGTTGCAGTTGCAGGAGAAGCAGCAAAGTCAGTACCAAAGGAGAAGAGTGACTACACTGCTGAAGATATCGCATCAATTGCTAAGGATGCTAAGGTACGACACTTACTGCATATTACCATTGATAATGTAATGTCAAACAGGGTAATAAACTGCAAGACTGCAAAGGAGATATGGGATGACTTGGAAACAAGATGTCAGGGAACTGATACGATTAAGAAGAATAGGAAGACAATACTCACTCAAGAGTATGAACACTTTGACTCAAAGGCTAATGAGTCATTGACTGATTTATATGATAGATTTGTCAAACTCTTGAATGATTTATCACTGGTTGATAAGGAGTATGATCTTGAAGATTCAAACCTTAAATTCCTGTTGGCTCTTCCTGAAAGCTGGGATTTGAAGGCAACAACAATAAGAGACAACTATAATCTTGATGAAACGACTCTTGATGAAATTTATGGGATGCTCAAGACTCATGAACTTGAGATGGAATAAAGAAGCAAGAGAAAAGGAGGAAAGTCAATGACAGTTGCTCTTAAGGCTGAAGAAGAATCCCCCAAGGCAGCTACCTCAAGGAAAGGCAAGGGTAAAGCTCTCTTCACAAAGTCTGATACCGAGTCATCAAGTTCTGATAGTGATGATGACTCGGAATCTGAAAGCTTTCCTGAGACGGATGCTGATAAAGAGATGATGAAGCTGTGTGCCCTTATGGTGAAAGGAATCACAAAGATTGCATACAAGAAGTTCAGGAAGGGAAATAAGTTTTCCAGGAAAGGTGCAAGTTCTGATAAGAAGAATTTCAGAAAATTTGAGGGCAAAGGAGGAAAGTCTGACAGAGGAGATTATACAAATGTCAAATGCTACAACTGTGGTGAGAAAGGCCACATATCTCCTGATTGCAAGAAAGTGAAGAGTGACAAAGGCAAGGCTCTTGTCACAAAGAACAAAAGCTGGACAGACACCTCAGATTCTGAAAGTGAGGAAAATTATGCCTTGATGGCAAATGCTGATATGACAAGTGTTGAAAGCAGTTCTGAAGCTGCTGAGTTAAAGGTACCTCAAACTACTTATGCCTTTCATACTGATGATATTAATGAGTTGAGAAGATATCTTAAAACCATGTTCATTAGCTATAGAGATCAAACTTTAACATGTGAAAGATTAACTTCTGAAAATCTTGCTTGCAAAAAGAGGAATGATTATTTAGAAAAAGAGTTAGTCATGTTCCATCAAACTCAGAAAGATAGAGATGATGCTTTCTATGTTAGGGATGAAGTGCTTAAAATGAATGAATCTCTAAAAGCTGAGTTAGAAAAGGAAAGAGAGATTATCAGGACTTGGACTAACTCTGGCAGAACAACTCAGAATTTGTTAAGTAGTGAAAACTGGAAAGAGGGCTTAGGTTATGGAGATGATAAGAATGATAAAGGAACTGTAGAAATTAAGCCTATAGTTGTTAATCAAAAATCTAAGTTAAAGCCTGTTAAGTTTGTAGCTGTAAAGTCTGATAATGAGAAATCAGGAGTTAAAAAGGAATTAACTTCTGACAAACTAAAACAGGAAAAGATAACTGAAGTAAATATAGGCTTAATGACAAAGAAGCAGCTTAAGCATAAGCTGAAAGATGTTAAGAATGCAAACAAGGTAAAATCACCTAGGAAAAATAGGAATGGAAAGGAAGGTGTGAATAAAAGCAATGATTATAAGCCCGTTCCTGATGCTCCTAAAAAAACGTGTCATAACTGTGGAAGTTCTAACCATCTGGCTTCTTTTTGCAAGAAGAATAAGAACATAAACTCCTTACCTTCAAAGTCAGGAGTTAAGAGTCAGTCTGTTAGATATAAGCTACAAAATCCTTGTTTTCATTGTGGTAGTTTATGGCATTCCATTTATACTTGTAAGGAATATTATAGTCTGTACTATGATTATTATCAAATAAAACCTTCTTTAAAGAAAGTTAGCATTGTTCCTTCTAGTGTAAGTTCTGATTCAAAGTCTAATAGTGTAAATTCTGATAAGAAAAATGTTAACATAAACTCTGATGCTAAATCCGCTGCAAATATTAACAAACTTAATAGGGCCAAAAGATCCAAGCAAGTCTGGGTCCTTAAAACTAATCATTAGTGGTTTTTGTGATTGTAGGGCAACAGAAAAAACATCCTAGTTCTGGACAGTGGATGTTCAGGACATATGACTGGAAATAAAGCCCTGCTATCAGACTTTGTGGAGAAAGCTGGCCCAAGTGTTTCTTATGGAGATGGCAACATTGGAAAAACATTGGGATATGGTAATATCAATCTTGGGAATGTCATCATTAAAGAAGTAGCTCTGGTCTCAGAACTTAAACATAATCTGCTGAGTGTTAGTCAAATCTGTGACAGAGGTTATCATGTGGATTTCTTTGAAGAACACTGTGAAGTTATTAGTAAATCTACAGGCAAAGCTGTTCTGAAAGGATACAGGCATGGTAACATCTATGAAGCCAAGCTTTCAACAAGTACTGATGGTTCTGCAATCTGTCTGATGAGTAGAGCATCAATTGAAGAAAGCTGAAATTGGCACAAGAAACTCTCTCATTTAAATTTCAACAATATAAATGAACTAGTCAAGAAAGATCTTGTGAGAGGACTGCCAAAGTCAGTATTTGTTCCTGATGGCCTTTGTGATTCTTGTCAGAAGGCTAAACAAAGGAAATCCTCATTCAAGAGTAAGACTGAATCATCAATTCTTGAGCCTTATCACCTACTACATGTTGATCTATTTGGTCCAGTAAATGTCATGTCTATTGCAAAGAAGAAATATGCTATGTTCATAGTGGATGAGTTCACCAGATACACATGGGTGTATTTCTTGCACACAAAAAGTGAAACTGCATCTATCTTGATTGATCATGTCAGGCAACTAGATAAATTGGTCAAAGATTCTGTGAAGATAATAAGAAGTGATAATGGTACTGAGTTCAAGAATTTGATAATGGAAGAGTTCTGCAAAAACCATGGAATCAAGCAGGAATTTTCTGCTCCTGGAACTCCACAGCAAAATGGAGTTGTTGAAAGAAAGAATAGAACTCTCATTGAAGCTGCACATACAATGCTTGATGAAGCAAAGCTTCCAACCTATTTCTGGGCTGAAGTGTGCAGACTGCTTGTTTTACTCAGAATGCAACACTCATTAACAAGCAAGGAAAGACACCATATAAGATGGTGAAGAAAAAGAAGCCAAATCTGAAGTATTTTCATGTATTTGGATGCAAATGTTTTGTTCTTAAGACTCACCCTGAACAACTATCCAAATTTGATTTAAAAGCTGATGAAGGAATCTTTGTTGGATATCCACTTTCCACAAAAGCCTTCAGAGTCTATAACTTGAGAACAAGAGTGGTCATGAAATCTATCAATGTCTCTTTTGATGATAAGAAGATTACTGGACTTGAAGATTTCAATGATCATGCTCAGCTGAGATTTGAAAATGAAGACTTAAATTCTGATACTGAAAATCCTGACAGTCTAAATCCTGATACTGCAAACTCTGATGGATTAAACTCTGATGTTATTGAAACTGTGGTGACTATGCCAAAGGAAGATGCACCTATGCAGGGGGAGCATACTCAAGGTACAACCACATCTTAAGAAGCATCAGAATATACATCTGACTCTTCAAGTTCTGATTCGTCAAGTTCTGATAAGCCAAGTTCTGATAATACTGAAAACTTAAATTCTGAAGAATCCAACTCAGAGAGCATAGTTTCAGGGGGAGCATCAGAAAATATTGATGAAGATAACATGGATCATGGGGGAGCATCCAGTTCTAGAGAAAACCTTCCATCTGCAAGGAAGTGGACTAAATCACATACACCTGACTTAATAATTGGAAATCCTGATGCAGGTGTCAGAACTAGAACAGCTACTTCAAGTGAATGTCTTTACAATTCTTTTCTTTCTCAGACTGAACCAAAGAAAGTGGAAGAAGTTCTTCAAGATGCTGATTGGGTGCAAGCAATGCAGGAAGAATTAAATGAATTTGAAAGAAACAAAGTCTGGTCCCTAGTGCCAAGACCAAAGAACAGATCTGTTGTTGGTACAAAGTGGGTATTCAGAAACAAAACTGATAGTGATGGCATAATTACAAGGAATAAGGCAAGGTTGGTTGCAAAAGGATATTCTCAACAGGAGGGAATTGATTATGATGAAACATTTGCACCAGTTTCTAGATTGGAAGCCATAAGGATATTTTTGGCTTATGCTGCTCACAAAAAGTTTACTGTCTTTCAAATGGATGTGAAAAGTGCTTTTCTCAATGGAGAATTGGAGGAGGAAGTATATGTTGAACAACCTCCAGGCTTTGTAGATCCCAAATATCATAATCATGTCTACAGGCTTGATAAAGCACTTTATGGCCTTAAGCAAGCTCCAAGAGCATGGTATGAGACTTTAGCTCAGTTTCTTCTGGAAAGTGGATTTAACAGAGGAACTATAGACAAAACACTGTTCTACCTCAACCATGGAAATGACTTACTTCTGGTTCAGATATATGTTGATGATATCATCTTTGGTTCTACAAATGACATACTTTGCAAGAAGTTTGCCAAACTGATGCAGTCAAGATATCAAATGAGTATGATGGGGGAACTTAGCTATTTTCTGGGCCTTCAAGTCAAGCAGAATGAAGAAGGCAATTTTATTTGTCAAACCAAGTACACCAGAAATTTGCTGAAGAAATTTGGAATGCAAGATTGTTCAAGTGCATCCACTCCCATGGCCACTGCAACAAAACTGGATAAGGATACTGGTAAATCAGTAGATATTACTGATTATAGAGGTATGATTGGCTCTCTACTCTATCTAACTACTAGTAGACCTGATATCATGTATGCTACCTGTCTTTGTGCAAGATATCAAGCAGATCCAAGAGAACCTCACTTAACAGCTGTGAAAAGAATTTTCAAGTATCTGAAAGGAACAGCTGATCTGGGACTGTGGTATCCCAGAGATCAGATTTTAAACTAATAGGTTACTCAGATGCAGATTTTGCAAGTTGCAAAATTGACAGGAAAAGCACAAGTGGAAGCTGCCATTTTCTTGGAGATATATTGGTTTCTTGGTTTAGCAAGAAACAAAAGTCAATTTCCACATCAACTGCAGAAGCAGAATACATTGCTGCAGGAAGCTGTTGTGCACAGATTCTTTGGATGAAGAATCAGTTACTGGATTATGGGTTAACATATTTTAAAATCCCTATTTACTATGATAATCAAAGTGCTATTGCTATGACAGGTAATCCAGTTCAACACTCAATGACAAAGCACATCAGCATTAGGTACCACTTCATAAGGGAACATGTGGATGAAGGTACAGTGGAATTGCACTTTATTCCAACAGATCAACAACTAGCAATTATCTTCACAAAACCACTGTGTGAAGCTACTTTTACAAGATTGGTAAATGAACTTGGAATGGTTTCAGGTTCTTTCTCTAAATCTGCTTAGCTTTTGTTCTGATGCATCAGACTTTATGATAAGTATTTACAGAAATTACTCTCTTTATGTATTCCGTGCTTAATTGAAAATTGCTTAAGTACTGATTGTTGTTTGATGTGAATTTCTAAACTCTGATAGTGAACTGACTGTTTCTGTGACTATTCAATCCTATGAGGATAACTGTGCTAGATGCTGACCTAGTAGTCTTTAACATACTAGAGATCCCATGTTAGAAGTAATTATTTATGTAGAAATCTATTGACACAAGCAAATTCTGATATTGAGCTTAGTCACGTTTACTTTGTATATCTTATTACTAAGTCAAAAAACTAGAATAATGCTTCTCATCTGTTAAGTTCTGATGTTACTAAATCTGATGGATGTACTAAGTGCTGATAAACCTCACTCATCAAAAGAAAAAGTAAAAGAAAAGGGAATAAAAATCAGGTACTCCTTTGAGATCTAGAGTAAAAATGTGGAAGGGATGAGCATTGTTGGTATTAAGTAATATGCATCAGAAAAGCAAATAATTATTTTTCTTGGTGACTTTTCACACTCTATGAATACTGGAGAAATACTCTGATAATAGCATAAATTCTGATAAGCAGTCGTGACTCACTTACACTGAGAAGCCACTGTAAAATGAAATTTCAAAAGATGCATAAAATAAGCACAAAATAGTTGAGGTGGACTCGTGCATGAACTCATTCAAAAGTAAACTTCAGAATAATGACAGATTTTTAGTAAAGTTCTTAGTTATGCCTTATTTCTAAGATGTACTGAAGTGAATCAGACTTTACTTTTTATCTGATATTTTGCTTAATGCTCACACTTACACTCCATATGAATGATGAAAATTACTGTGGCGTTCAATGTTGTTTTAGATGAACAGTCTCTGTGTCAGATTGCATAAATTCTGAGGACAAGTTCTGATGGAAGTTCTGATAAATAAGTTTTGAAGAACCGAAATCAGAATTTGTGTGAAGAATCACAGAGATAGGCATTCATTTTTCGAGTTAAGAAATCATGTTCTGATGACTGTTAAGTTCTGATATAAGTCTCAATGCTGATATTAAATTCTGATCCTCTATTTGACTTATTTGTGGTTAAAATCTAAAACAGTCTTATTTTTAATCAGAATATGTACGGGTGAGATATTAACAGTCAATACAATTAGGGTTAGTGGAACACGTACATGCACAGTAATATTTACTTGTTTCTTGTGCGCATTAAACCCTGTTTTACACTTCCAATGACTGTTTTTCTTCTTCCCAGTCTAGGGAGACGAGGTAGAATTATTTCTACCTGTCAGCATTAAATTTCCTTGCGTCTCTTGGCATTCTATTTCCTATATAAACCAACACCTCAAATCAGCCTACACATCATTTCTTTTCTCACATACTCACTCTCTTTTCCTTTATACCAACACAATCATGGTCAACTACAATATGTTTTTAAACTATGAGACCTTCAACATGGAGTTGAGTTGTGAGGCCTGGCAGCAGGAATGGCACGTAACTGTCATTCCTGATGAGATTTGGGACTCGGTTCCCCAGGAGGTTCTCACACACCTCCTGTTCTTTTACATGGACTACCATCGCCATCTGGAGCGATTGGAAGAAGAAATGATGGAAGCTCTCCGCCAACAAGAGCGAATCATTCGACTCGCTATTCTTTTTGTAGAGAGTCAGAAGAAGAAATAATTTGTTTTCTTCTTCTTGTTTTTCTTCATCGTCAGCTTTGTCTAGCTTCTTAGCAAAGGACAAAAGCTGTTGATGTTGGAGTTTGTAGCTTAGGACAGTCTTGTAATGTTCTGATGTAAATTTCAATTTCATGAATGTATTCTCTTAATATATTAATGGAATTTTATATCTTTGCAAGATTTTGTCTCTGAGATGTTTGCAATTCTACTGCATTTTTAAATCCTGGTATATCCATATTCTGATGGCCATTTTAATTGCTGATATAAATTAAGTTCTGATTCTGAAATGTCAGTACTTGTGTACTTGATATTTTTTTTGGTCATTCTCATACTTTATATTTTTTCCAGAAAATGGGTTTTGTAGTAAAAATGATTAAAAAAAGTGGGAACAGTTTAAATTTTGAATTAAAACTGACTTACCTCAATTAATGGGATTGCTTGGTAAGTGGAACGGTTTTTCCTTGAAAAACTGCATCTGATAAGTAATAATTACTGTTTTCCCGTGCCCATTAACTATTCATTATTGTTGCATGTCTGACAGGTGTCCAACGGTTATTTTTTTTTAACCATGTATAAGTAAGAGAGAGAGAAGATTATACAATCTTTTATTTACTTTTACACTTTATCTCTCTTTCTTTACTTTTACTCTCTCTCATCTCCTGACGCTGTTTTTCATACAGACATTTTGTCAAACACCTTACAGGCAAACTTATTTCGTAATTTTTCTCATGGCACCTAAGGATTTGATCATAGATGGAGCCAAGTTCGTTCCCTACAACTATGCTGCAATCTTAAATAATGATGAAGCTCCATCTGAGTTGCACTTTGTGCAAGATCTTCTGGCACACAGTGAAATTGGGTATGCAATGACCCAGCCACCAGTCTTTTCAAGCCAACAAGTTCTGACGTTTTGGCGGACTGAGTATTTTGATAATGGTGGTGCTACTGGTACTCCCAGCATTGTTTTTGAAGTCAATGATGTTGAACATGTGGTAACTCCTGGAACAGTTCGTAAAGCTCTACATTTACCAGATGGCTGCATTTTCTCAACACCGGAGGAACCAGTTCTACAGCAGCTCATGGCCAATTTGGGGTATGAGAAGAGTTTGGCTAAGCTTGGACAGTTGAAACGAGCACATATCAGAAAGGAATGGAGCTTTTTCTTCGACTGCATCACTAAAGCCTTTGGGAATAAGTGTTACAACTTTGATGCCACTCCAATAATGAGTCAGCACATCGGGTATGCTATTATTAACCAAACTCATTTTGATTTTGCAAGTGTTGTGCTAGGTTTTATAGGGGATAGGATGACAGAGGATAGGAATGTTGTCTACTTTGCTAGATTCTGTCAGCTTATATATAATTTCTGTTGTGCTGATGAACCCCAACCTACCACTGACTTATTTCCATCCTTTAAACTTGCAAAACGGGCTTTTAATGACTTGGTAAATGTTGACCTTAAGAAAATGGCGGTTGGACCTTTACAGATTCCTCAGTCTGTAAAACAGATCCTGGTAAATGTTGATCCTCAAACCTATAGATCTGTTTATCCTGATGTTCAACCTACCACCACATCCCAAACACCACAACAACCATCCAAAAATACCACTCATACATCTATACCTCAATCCTTTATCAGAACACATCTCAAACCTTCACAGATAGCTCAACCTTCATCATCAGCACATACTGTAAAGCCTTCATCTTCCAAGCCGAAGATGACAAAGACTGTCCCTCAGACATCACAGAAGAGAAGGAGGATTGTTCTGAGAGATGAGTCTGATAGTGAGGAACAGGTTTCTGCATCAGAACCTGTTGTTAAAGAAGCTGAGCAGGTCCCTTCTCAGAAGGATTCTGGAATTGGGGGATCTAAGCTTCTCAAAAGGCTTAGAAGAATGACTTATGCTGAACCTCCCAAGGAATCCCCACCTTCTAAGAGATACAAGAAACAGAGAGCTAAAAGGCCAGCTTCAGATGATGAGAAAGCAACAGCTAAAGAAGGAGATCAGGAATCTCTGATCTCAAAACAACCAGAATTTGCTGAAGCTACTGCATCTCCCTCTCCATTGTCCCCAACTCAGGAAGCTGCTACAGACAAGGCAAACACACAATCTATGTCTCCTGTACATGAAACTGTATCTCTTGTAGACCCAGGCACAAGTGCTAAAACTGATATTCATAACCTGGTTGTGCCTGAGGTTCTCTACTTAGAAGCTCCAACAATAATTAATCAATCAACAACACCTTTTACTGATGCTACTCAAACTCCAGAATTGTCTACAACACCTTCTCTGCATATAGATGTTGATGATCAGAATATAGGTGAGCATCAGGATATGACTGTTGATCAGAACTTAGAAACAGATCAGCACTTAGAAGATGATGTTGAAGCCTCAATTGCTTCTCATACTGTTGTTTTATCAGAAGATGCTGATTCTGTCAGTTCTAATGCTTCAAATGCTGATACTACTGGTGATGCTGCTATTAATGCAGATGCTGATGAAGCTGGTCCTTCAGGACATGCACCTCAACAAATTGTTCATAAATATGAACTACTTAAGAAGTTTGTTACAAGAGCAGCACCAGTACCTTGGAGTGAAACTCCTAGAGGACAGGAGTGGAATAAGAAATGGAACACAGTTACCTTTGTTCCATCTCAAAAGATTCTTGCTGAGCACTTGGCAAAAGCTGATGAAATGTTAATTAATGATGATTTCAAGACACAGCTTCGAGTCACTGCATTGAGTACTAGGCATCTTCAAGGTCTCCATTCAACAACTCATGCAGAGTTACATAAAATTCAGGAAGAATTGCTCAAGCAAGAAACGACTCAGAAACTTGATAAGAAAAAATTCTTCCAACCTACCTTTGACAGAGTTGCTTACATTGAGAAGACCCAAGAGAAGCAACAGTCTCAGATTGATGATATTTTGAAAACTCAAGCTTCTCAGCAATCTCAACTCGATGAAATCCAAGCCTCAGTGGAATTGCTTGTCTCTCTTCTCTTACCTGCTGATGCCAAAAAGGGGGAGAAAGTAATTAAGTCCAAATGCAAAACTGTTAAGACACTGAAGGGGAATGATGATGAAAAAGATGACCAGGGAAACTCTGGAATGGGTGGAGGTCATGGTCAAGGTAGAAGTTTCTCATCAAGAAGAGCTGAAATTACAAGTCATGGGACAAGTTCTGATGCTGGAAAAAGAATTACTTCTGCTAATGGTAAAAGGATAAGTTCTGATGAACTTTTGGATCTTGATGAAGAAATATCAAGATAGCTATTTCTGAAAGAAAATCCAGGAATGGACTTTGAGAGTCTGATGGAAGAAGAAGCTAGACTTAAGTCAGAAAAAGTCAAATCTAAATCTGAAGCTTCTGTTGGTAAAACGGAACTTCCAAAGGCCAAAGGTATTGTGATAAAAGAAAGAACAAATCCTGAAGCAACCAAGGCTATATCATAATTGCAGATAAATCCAAGGTCCAAGGGCAAAGAGAAAATTGGTGAACCTATCAAGGTTTATGTGCCTCCTGTGGATGAAGAAATTACTGTTGAAGATGCTGATCTTGCTCTGACTTCAAGAAAAATTTCTAAGACAACCTCTGACATGGCTCAAGTTGTTCAGAGTAAAGATATAGTTAGTTCTGATATCTCAAAGAAGCAAGTAACCTCTGACATAGCTCAAGTTAACTTGATATCAGAAGATAAATCAAAGGAAACCTCTGACATTGCTCATGTTAAACCTTTAAAGATACTCCTACCAGGATTCACCAAAGCCAAACAGACTCAACCTTTGAAGACTGTTGGAAGTAGTTTTGAAGCAAGAGTGGTTACTGGAAAGGAAGCAAGAGATAAATCTGGATTGGGTAGTGCTGATGAAAGAAGAATACAGAACACAACCAATGATCCAACTTCCTTAAGTGAATCAGGTATTGGAGCAACTCCTGAAAGATTGAATCAACTAGAATCTGTACAGATGGTTTACCATACCTACTTGAGAGAACACATCTTGTTGTACTTCATGACAGATGGTAGGGTTTATCCTATAAGGGAAAGTGCCATTCCACTGAAGTATTTTGAAGAATTGGAACATGTATTATTCTTACTTCAAGTGAATGACAAAATAACAGAAAGTGCTGCAAACTATTTGAAGAGTCAAATTCAGACAGAAAAGGCTTTATTTATGTAAAGTCTGACAACACATATCTTCCAAAGTACAAAGATCACAAGGGTGATATTGTTGAGATGAAGCCTAACTCTGCTAAGATTATAACTACCTTTCTGGGTTACAAGGATGTGGAATTCAATCTTGAGTCTGACAAGGCATATTTGATCAGACTGGATCAAGATAAAAGGAAAGCTAAAATTAATGATCTCAGGGCTGCAATCTTTCAAACTGGTGAAGATTCTGCAGAACTTAAAGATGTTAAAAGGAGGATGATTGATGAACTCAGATATGTTGAGAGATGTTTGTTAAAGAATTATCTCAGAACAACTCCTGACATCAGAGAGATCAGAAAGTGAAGCCAAGTCAAGATCTACAACTGCTCAAATTCTGATATGTATACCGACTAAAGTTGTTATCAGAAGTTAAAGTTGGTAAAGCTTTAAGGACTGTAAGTTGTAGTTATCTAGTCAAATTCTCGTGCATTTGTACTTAATGTTTTTGACATCATCAAATATCTGTTAACTTGTATATTATGTTAATTTACAAGTTGGGGGAGATTGTTAGATATATTTGATAATATCATATCTAATATGATTTATGTTTAGCTTTCAGATCTTACTTAAACAGGACAAATCAGTACTTAACTGAAATCAGCACTTATACTGAAGTCAGAACTTAAGTCATCGGTACTTAAGGTTCAAGAGATATTTATCAGAAGATAATATCAGGATTTAAAGGAAAGGTTCAGATAAGGAAGGCGGCTGATTGAAAGGAAAAGAAGATCAAGACAAACGTAAGAAAAGATATGCATGAAGAAGGAATTCTATGAAGAATAGAATACTTGGAAGAAAAGATATTTGATTGATATATTTTAGGAAGCAGAATTATATTCCATATCAATTAGAGATTATCTTGTAACTGTGTAGTATATAAATACAGACATAGGGTTTACACTATAAGTGTTATCATTATCGAGAAGATTATTTATTGTAACCCTAGCAGCTCTCGTGATATTTGTTCATCACTGAGAGAGGATAGTTCCATACTGTAACAGAATTAATTACTTTGAATAAAGTCTGTTTTCTGTTACTTGTGTTATTAGAATTTGATTTGATTGTGCTATACACTGTATTCACCCCCCCTCTACAGTGTGTGTGACCTAACAAGGCCCCTTATATAGATGTTGGGAGTTCTTGAATTGGACTTGGGCCAGGAGACTTGGTGGTCAAGTTTCAGAATTAGAATGGACTTTGGAGTCCTAAGAAGTAGGAAGCTGATTCCTTATCCCACCAGGTTCCTTGGATGCCAATCTACAAGAATTTATTTCTCCAATAGGACTCGTCTTATCAGCTGACTTATCCCTTATTAATTAATTACGAAATTAATTAATATTCAGGATTTTGGGCCTTGTTGGCTGGGTTTCATTAATGGACCATATCAGGCATAATTAATTCGACATTAATTATTTATCTAAGCTATATTTAGGCCCATATCATTTGCCCCCAACTTCTGGGAAACCGTAACAGATTTCGCAGAAGTTAAGTTCATTTGTTCCCTTACAGGGTATCGTTTTTGCGTAAAGTGTGGAGCGACCTACACATTCACAACAATTTGCCTTGCTCACGGCTCCAGGGTTATTTTAGAACTTCCCTATTATTTTTGTACCTTCTTCCCTCTTTTTAGAAATTTTCTGGTATTTTCCGGAATTTTTCCTTTAATTTCTGGGATTTATAGGAAATTTTCCTTAATATTCAGGAATTTTTCCTTTATTTTCAGAATCTATCCTTTTTTCTGGATTTATTCTCAATTTCTGGCTCAAAATCGATCAGGAGACGTGTCAAATCGATCAGGATTCCTGATCGAAATCGACCAGGATCCTGATCGAACTAACTGTCAATCTATCCCTCTGGTCGATGGAATTTCGACCAGGATTTATGCAAAATCGACCAGGAGTCCTGATCGAATTGATGAGGATCCTGATCGAACTAGCTCACAATGTGCCGCTCTAATCGATGGAATTTCGACCAGGAATCCTGATCGATTTCGATCAGGATCCTGATCGAATTGAATATATTCTTGTCAACGAGGTCCAAGGTGAATAGGCCAGAATTCCTGATCGAATTGGTCAGGATTCTGATCGATTAAGCATACTTCTACCTTTTTATTCGAATGAAAATTCGATCAAGATCTTATCCATTTTCGATCAGGACTTTGATCGAACTAAGTGACTTTTTAACCTTCTAATCGAATAAAATTTCGATTAGGATTCTTCCCTTTGTCGATCAGGACTCTGATATTTCTAATTGACTTATTACCCTTTTAATCGAATGAAATTTCGATCAGGATTCTTCCCTTTGTCAATCAGGACTCTGATCGAACTAAGTGACTTTTTACCCTTTTAATCGAATGAAATTTCGATTAGGATTCTTCCCTTTGTCGATCAGGACTCTAATCAAACTAGGTGACTTTTTACCCCTTTAATCGAATGAAATTTCGATCAGGATTCTTTCCTTTGTCGATCAGGACTCTGATCGAACTATTTCTTCAAAATTCTGGTCGATTTTTGACCTTTCAGTTTCCATTCCTGCTTCTAGAATGTCCCTGAAACTTCCCCTGTTGGTGGGCTTTCTTCAAGTTGGGCCTTGCTTTATGGGCTTTAAACGCCTCGTATTCCGAGTTTTTCGGCTATAAAATAAGGATGAGAAGTGAGAATTCTCATTTCACTTCTCACTTCTCACACAAACTTGTCTCAAAACTCTCTCAAATTTCCTCTATAGAAGGGCGATTTCCGGCGGTCTCAGCCACCGTAGCTCCACCACTTCAAGTTTTTTTAGGTTTCAAGCCTTCATCTGAAGAATATCAATGGTGGATCGAGATCTAACTCGTTTGGGGAAGATGACCACTTCCAAGAGAGGTACTGCCATTCAAATCCAATCTCCTTACACTTCTTTAATTGATATGATAAACTCTAGAGGTGATGAATATCCCTCTTTATCTGAATTAGATTCATACAACCATGGTAACAGTTTTAACGAGTTTGAGGGTAGAATTGAGACCATGAACACCACGTATAAACTTCCACCCCACCTTAGGATTACCCCGGCCGCCCCTGGGGATAGGACATGTAACTGGGAGGGCGACACTTTGTTTATTTATCGAGGAGTCCTGACCGCAGGTCTTAGGTTCCCATTTCATGAATTTATTCCTCGCTTACTTGCGGATTTAAAAATCAACCCATGTCAACTCCCTCCTAATATATGGAGGACTATTATTTGTTTTATGGTTCTCTGTCTTAGAAATAAATTTCCTCTTTCCGTAGCTGTCTTTAGGAAAGTTTTCCAATTTTATAACATTTCTTTATCTCAACCGGGCTGGGTTTTAATCCGTCAACGACCCAAAATTCCCCATATTTTTTATAGTAACTATATAGTTGAGAATAACCCTAAGTGGAGAGACGAGTTTGTTAGGCTGACCTGGGCTGGGGGTGATTGGGCCACACTCTTCCGTTGGCCCTTTTGCAAAGTGTCAGATGGTAGTCCTGGTAGCATCAGGCTAACTGATGAGGAGGAGGTGGCCTATCAAGCCCTCATTTCAGATGACGGAAAAACAGACACTTGGACCCTTTTAGAGGAGTTCTCATTGAAGAAAGTTGGTCTCTCTCAGGCCAGTGATAAGGGTAACTTTACCTACGTAATTACTTCATTTCTTCTTTTATTGTAGCTTTATTATCTCCAGAATTTTTAGTACTTTTCTTCTTTTTCTTTCAGCTTGCGAGGCCATTAACAACATTAATAGGCCTAAGGAGGGGGAATCGGGCCGCCAGAAAAGGACCAAGCTGAACAAAGACCCCCGGAGCAAGGCTGATGGTCATGCCTTCCTTAGGCCCCATGTCCCGGTGGTCGAACTGGGGGACGATGTGGATCCTCCACTCAAGGCACACTCTTTTAGGCCTAACTAGGGCTTCAGGAGGAGCGATATAATGGTTGTATCCACCCAACATGCCAAGGACTGGTCGTACCATTCCATCACTCCCCACGACTTCACTGACATTGTCACGGGGAGTGACATTGAGACCATTGAACTTCTGGGTTCTCAAGCCCAGGCTGCGGTAACATCCCTTTCTCTTCTCTTTAAATTCCAACTTTCCTAGTTTTATAAACTTGTGTTAACTCATGTTTCTTTGTGCAGAACAACACTTACTTCCAGGAGGCCCTCCATCAGGCTAGGTCCTGGAAAGGGAACTCAGACGAGTTTGAGAGGGAGATGAAGAAGTGGAAGGAGAGAGCTGAGGTCCTGGAGAAGAAGCTGGATACGAAGAAGGAGGAGCTGTCTAATGCTCATTCCGAGCTGGTTAAGCTTAGGAGTGATAAGGAAAAACTCATTGATGATTACATGGATTCTGATAAATTCAAGAATCTCATGGAAATCCACGATAAGGGTCTTTATTCTCTGCAGTTTACCCAGGGACGGGATGCAGCTGTGAAGGCGGTCTCAGAGAAGCATCCTGGCCTAGTAGATCCCAAAGACTTTATAAGTCCTGAGCAGCCAGAGACAGAGGATAGGTTGGATGCCCTTTTTAACTCTCCTCGTCCCGATGATCGCATCCTGGATCCCAGTACTACTTCACCTCCTGCTTCCCCGCGAAGGACACTGAGAAGGAAGGTGCTGAGGAAGAGCAGGAGAAGGAAGGCTCCCATATGGAGGAGTAGTTTTTCTTATATTTGTTGATTTTTCTTCTTTTTTTAAGTTATTATATTTAGAACTTGTATCCGAAACTTATTACCCTTCGGGGTTTATCTATGATGCTTTCTTTTTCATACCCTTCTCCTTTAATTTTTCAGCACTTATTATGCTTTTAAAGAGAATGTTCAATGACTTGAACTACTTGGTCCTTTAAGTTGTGCAACAAGCAGTCCTTATGATAGAAGAATTCTTGAAGTCTTCTTCTTTTAATGATCAAAGCATGATCTTTGTTAAAATCACACAAAGCATTATCACGACTTGAATATCCAAAGGTTGAAATAATTTCAAACTCATTAATATAAAGTCTGGTTCTCCAAAACCTTACATGGTATGGGTTCGACCCTTAACAATCATGAATTAACAATATAAATCCTACTGGAATTAGAATATAAAATCCTACACAAGCAAAGATTCAAGGTGCTTTTCAACCTACTTGTCATTTTGACAAGTGAGAATCGTGCTCAACTGATTTACACATAGTAAACCTTCAGGTTTTATGCATGCCAAGTTCTCGGGACTTCAAAACCATCCATAGTTTCTAACTTGTAGGTTCCTCTCCCTTGAACGCTCTTGACCTTATATGGTCATTCCCAATTTGGGGAGAGCTTTCCTTTTTTCCCTACTCCAGAGGCTTCCACTTTTTTAAGGACGAAGTCACCTTGCTTGAAGAACCTTTCCTTAACCCTCAGGTTGTAGTAGAACGAAGCCTTTTTCTGATATTCCAATATCTTCGCATGTGCTTCATCTCGTACTTCATCAATTAGATTCAGGGCTAATCTTTTCCCTTCCTCATTTTCTTCAGCGTTAAAGGCTTGAATCCAGGGAGACGAATGTGATATCTCTACGGGAACAACCGCTTCTGCCCCATATGCCAACATGAAGGGAGTAGCTACGGTAGTGACTCTACAAGTAGTTCTATAAGCCCATAGTATTGGGAGTATTTCATCCACCCAGTTATTCCTCAACTTCTCGATCCTCTTCTTCAGTCCATCCAGGATTATTCGATTTGCCACTTCCGCTTGCCCATTAGCTTGCGGATGAGCCACAGAGGTAAATCGTAACTCAATCTCATTATCCCCACAATACTTCTTGAATTCCTCATTGTTAAACTCTATCCTATTATCGGTAACTAGGATACAGGGAATTCCATATCGGCACATGATGTTTTCCCACAGGAATTGTGCAGCCTGCTTAGTTGTGATTTTGGCCAATGGCTTGGCTTCAATCCATTTAGTAAAATAATCAATGGCTACAATCAGGAACTTTCTTTGTGTCGTGGCCATAGGGAAAGGTCCAAGTATATCCATTCCCCACATGGCAAACGGGATGGGAGAATTGATAGAAGTCAACATCTCGGGGGGTTGTCGAACGACTGGTGCATGTCTCTGACAATGATCACACTTCTTCTCGCATTATTTGGCATCAGCCATCATCTCTGGCCAATAGAAGCCTAAACGGGTTATCTTATGAGCTAGTGCTCTGCCCCCAAGTGTTGCCCACAGATACCTTCATGTACTTCCTCAAGAGCTAAACGTGCCTCATCGGGCCTGAGACATCTTAAGTAAGGAACCACATATGATCTTTTATACAAAATTCCATCTATCAAGGAGTATCTCAGTGCTCGAACAGCCAACCTTCGGGCTTCAGTCGCATCATTTGGCAACCAGCCGGTTTGAATATGGGCCTTAATGGGATCTATCCATGATGCCCCCAGTCCTCTAGGAGCTACAAGCTTAACATCAATGCTCCGTGTCTTCAGAACGCGGAAGTATATACTTCCTGAACTTTTCTCTATCTCAGATGAAGCAAACTTTGATAATGCATCTGCCTTAGCATTTTCTTTCCTTGGGATGTGCTCAACATGGCACTCATCGAATTGAGTCATCAACGCCCTTACTAGGCGGACATACTTAGCTATTGTATCATCCCTTGCTTCAAACTCTCCCTTGACCTGGGATATGACCAACTTTGAGTCTCCACAGACTTTTAAGTTCTTGACCCTTACTGTTCCTGCTAGGCCGAGGCCAGCTATCAAAACTTCATATTCTGATTCGTTGTTCGTAGTTGGGAAGTCTAACTTCATAGCATATTCAATTAAGAAACCGTCGGGGCTTTGTAAAACTAAACCTGCGCCACTTGAATTTATTTTTGATGCTCCATCAAAATAGAGGACCCAATATTCCTTTTCCTTAACTTCCTTCCCTTTATCCCTTTTATCACCTTATGTGTTTGGAGGTATAGTATATTCCTGCCCTCCGACATCTTGGTTGGGTATGGTACATTCCACCACGAAGTCAGCTAATGCCTAGGATTTTATTGCCGTTTGTGGCTTATATTTGATGTCGAATTCTCCCAGTTCTATTGCCCACTTGATCAGCCTCCCACTAGCCTTGGGACTATGAATAATATTTCTCAGGAGCTGATTTATTAGCACCTCAATTTGATGAGCCTGAAAGTAAGGACATAACTTTCTTGAAGCCATTACCAAGGCTAAAGCAAACTTCTCAATAGTTGAATAATTAAACTCAGCTCCATGCAGAATTTTGCTGACATAGTATACGGGTTTCTGGATTTCCAGTTCCTCCTTAACCAATACAGCGCTCATGGCACTCCCTGAAATGGCCAAGTACAAGTATAAAACTTCATTCAGATCCGGCTTGGCCAACAACGGGGCCTGGGCCATATATTTCTTTAATTCCTCGAATGCCTTCTAGCTTTCCTCACTCCATACAAAATCCTTAACCTTCTTTAAGGACTTGAAGAACGACAAACACTTGTCCCCAGACTTTGAGATGAATTGCCCCAACGCTACAACCCTTCCAGTGAGCTTTTGAACATCTTTGATAGTTTTTGGTGGCTCCATATCCAGGATTGCCTTTATTTTATCTGGATTGGCATCGATTCCTCTCTTGGAGACCATCAATCCCAAAAACTTTTCAGATCCTACTCCGAAAGCACACTTTGTAGGATTTAACATCAACTTGTGGTATCTCAGGACCTCGAAAGCTTCCCTCAAATGGGTTATATGGTCAGTCTTTACTAGACTCTTGACTAACATGTCATCAACATAAACTTCCATGGTCTTGCCAATAAGTTCCTTAAAAATTTTATTTACCAACCTTTAATATGTGGCTCCTGCATTCTTGAGACCAAATGCCATAACAAGATAACAAAAAATACCAAAGTCGGTAATGAATGACACCTTTGGGGTATCACCCTTATGCATTCTGATCTGGTTGTATCCACTGAATCCATCCATGAAACTTAGCATCTCATGACTAGCAGTAGCATCTATAAATATATATATCCTTGGCAACGGGAAACAATCTTTTGGGCATGCATCATTTAGATCAGTGAAGTCCATACACATTTTCCACTTTCTTTTTGCCTTCTTTACCATTATAGGATTTGCTAACCATTCCGGAAATTGAATCTCTTCAATGAAACCAGCCTTTAAGAGCTTCTCTACTTCTTGTTTAATAGCTTTTTGCCTCTCTGGAGCAAAGCTTCTTTTCTTCTGCTTCACTGTCTTCCGACTTGAATCCACATTCAGCTTGTGAGTGATCAGTTTCGGGTCTATACCTGGCATATCAGCTGCTGACCATGCAAACACATCACTATTTTCTTGCAAAAATTTCACCAACTTCCCTCTAAGGGGCTCCTCTAGTGTGGCTCCAACGAAAATCACCTTCTCAGGATCCTCGGGGGCTAAAGGAACCGAAGCCAAGTCTTCTGCCGTCTTCCCTCTTTTCTCATAATTCTCTCGGATATCCAGATCTTCACTAGGCAGAACCTGCCCCCCAACTCCATCTGCCCTCAGCGAGGCCACATAACAACTTCTAGCCATTTTTTGATCTCCTCTTTCTTCTCCAATCCCATTCCAGGTGGGAAACTTCACAGCTGAATGGTAGGAAGTGAAAGAGATATGTCCTAAGTCCAATCATGTATGAGGATTTAGGAATAACTTTTATGTAATCTTTTTTGATTTCATTGATATTAATAAAAGACTTGTTTTTTTATTGCAGGCTTTAACTATTTTAAGTGTTTAAATAAGATATACCACAGTTTAGAGTAAAGCTTTTTATGGATTGTGATGAGATCATAATAATGAGACCTAAAAGATGATAACTCTAAACTTAAATAGTTCCTGGTCGTAGGATTACTAATTGGTAATTAATAATCCGTAAAGATCGGTACATACTATGTTTGCTTCATTATGAAGGTTGTATGTTCTCATAGACATTTGTGTGGTGATACTATAGCTAGTATGTAGGTGCTTATTATAGAATAAGTTCACTGAACATGACTCACATAGCTGAACAACTGATGGAGTTCACTCACGTGTCAGCAGATGTTCACATAGTGATAGTTGTACAAGTATCCTTAGACTTGAGGTCATCATAGTCATCTTGTGTACACTGAACTATACTTTGGTTTAGTTCTTAGTCTCCAGGGACAATAATAAGGGCTCTACTGGGTGTAGGAATTTGTACACGAAGATAGTGTATGATCAATAAAGGATCTACCCGTTCCAGTAAAAGGAAGATAATGTTCAACGCTGATCCACTTATGCTAGTTCAGGAATCTCTGGCCAGAGTGAATGAAACTAGAAAGGAGTTTCTAATTCACATTAATTAGAACTAAGCATAGTGAATGGGAAAGCATATGATTAAATAAGATAGGCTTGACACGAGTTCCATGCCTTGTATTTAATCATGACATTGCAGGGTAGAAGGAATTAATTGTAGGGTAACTATTCACTGAATGGGTTCTTGGTATTCTAAGCAGTGAATTCGTATTATCCGGATAGTCGCGATATGCTGAGATGTATCCCTCACGATGTAGAATAAATATGATTAATTAATTAATCATATTTAATGAATTAGAGAATTTATATAAATAATGATAAAATAGTTTTATTATTATTTATTTCTACTACCGGCTTAATATTGAACCTACATAGTCACACCATAAAAGAGAATGATTAATGGTGGAAGAATTAATTAATAATAGCTGGTAATTATTTATTTGTGAAATAAATAATTAATTAGCAAATTTAATAATTGATTAAATGAGATTTAATTAATTATAAATTAATTAAGAAAAGTTCTTAATATTATTAATTAAGAATTTAATTTTGGAAATTAAATCAAGTGAGAGAATTATTTCTAAAGTGTTTAGAAAAAGGATTAATAATTAAAAGATATTTTAATTATTAGTTAATAGGTTAATAAGAATAAAGGGTTAATAATAATAATATTTTATGGGAAAATTTTCAGCTGGAAATTTCGCCTATAAATATACTATTATAAACCCTTATTTTGTCTCAACCTAAAAAGTTAAGAAAACCCTAATTCTCCCACCCCTTCCTCCTCCATCACATTGATCTCTAGGTGGATACCGGTGGAGTGCTTCACACTTGAAGAGCAGCTACTAGGGATCTCCGCTCGTCGTTCTTGAATTGCTTTTAAAGGTTAGAAACGATCCCTTATGATTTAATCACGATTTGTATGCGTTTATATGGATTTTATATCAAGAAAATATTTTACCATGCTTTTGTGATGTATAAAATCCTACAATGGTATCAGAGCCAGGTTGTATGCATATAGATCTGTGATAAAAAATTCAAAATTTTATGATCTTGTATGAATTTATTATGATTTTTGCAAGTTATATCATGGATTAATTATGATTGATTAGAAATTGTTTCTCAGAATTGTTTTGACTGTAGATCTGGGTTCTACAAGTGTTGTAGATCGTCTGGATTTTTTTCTTAATTTTCTGATGTGTGGATTAATTATTATGATTTTTGAAGTTGTTTTAATTAAATTCGTAAATATTAAATAAATTCGTAAATATATATATATATATATATAATCTGTTAGTATATATATATGTTTAGTATCCTGCTGTAAATTAAAGAGAAGACAGTATGTTGATGGAGGCACGACCTTCAATGCTTTGTACGGCGGTGGCGGAGGTTCAATAATAAAAAAAACGGCTGAAGTCTGAAACGGGCAAAGGGCCGCACGTCTGGCTAGCGCGCGTGGGGCTCACGTGCCCGTGTGTCACGCGCTGCGCGTGTCAGACACGCGCGGTCAACGGTCAGCGTTGATGCTGACGTCATCAGATGACGTCATGCTGACGTCATCAGATGACGTCATGCTGTCGTCAGCACAGCTGTTAGGGCGCGTGAGGCGCTTGTGCGCGTGGGGGCGCGTGGCTGACTGTCAGACACGCGCCTGACAGCGTGTGTGCGCGTGGCAGAGCTTCTCGGGGCGCGTGGGTGGTCAGATTGGGGTGTGCTTGGTGCCGTTGGATTCGTCTTTTCGAGACGCATCTAATGGTATATTATATTGTATTTTCTGAAATTGTTTCGGACTGTTTATAGCTAACAGTAGTGTATTAAAGTTGTTTTTAACTGTTTTAATTACTTTTAAATGCCTCATGTGATACATAGAGATGTATAATGCTTAGACTAATATGCTACATGATTTAACATGCCTACCTTTATGTTTATTCATGCTTATATATGTGATATATGCTTAACTTATCATGCGATGATAGATTTAGGTGAACTTAAATCAATATAAGACGTGCTCTAGAAAATATAGAATAGGAATCGTTTCTTGCCTTAACAATAATATTATGAATACAATCATGAGATTCTTGTGTTTATGAAACACGTAATTAAATATGAATTTTTTATAATGAGAGAAAGGATGATTCTGTCAAAAGCAGATTTCTATCTTTAAGACAGGGGTATTAAGTAATGCCTCTTGACAATGCTCCCCCCGATCTGGGAATCATCTGATTATCGATTATTGATTTGAAATATTTAATTTAAAAGGAAGAATCTCTTTATAATATGATTATGATTGTAATGTAATATAATCCCTCTAAAATTAAATAATATCAAGTAGTAATTGGCCAATGACACAACGGGCTTGTGTCGGTCAAAGCCTTCCAACATGGTAGAAAGTAGTTCTTATTTTTGAATCATTGTCGTTTCGTGCTACAGCCGAGGGCTTTGATTTCGAAATAAGAAATACTTGTCTATTACATAGAGATGTGTGCATTGAATTAGAATCTAAAGGTCATTACGTGCTGCAGCCGTGGGCCGTTAGAGACTGATTCAATTGTACGAAATGTTGGGTTAGACTTGACTTAGAATATTGAGTCTGTCGTGCTACAGCCATGACTCAATTATTCAAGAGGCTAAAGTTTTATTAGGGAATAACATAAGATGTAATTGACAAGAGTTGTCTGCCTATTGAACATCATATGACGTTTCGTGCTATAGCCAAGGTTGTGTGATGGAATGTAGGATCCCTATTCCCACTAGCATTATGAATGCTTAATTTTCACTTAGGAGTTGTATAAATTAGATAAACTAGTGGGAGCCACTTATGAATAAAGACCCGATTCATATAGTATTTTGAAATGAAATTGAATATTTGCTAAGTATTGTTATGTGCTCATCATTTACAGATTTACTATGTACATTATATCTTCTGCACTATCACTCCGGAGTATACTAGATGCTCACAAGTTGACTGGTCCTAATTTTGCTGACTGGCTTCGAAACTTGAGAATTGTTCTCAGGGTTGAGAAGCTGGAATATGTGCTTGACTCACCTAAGCCTACTGAACCTGCTAGCGATGCACATAATGATGAATATGTTGTGTATCCTAAGTGGATAGATGATGCAAATGTTGCTCAATGCATCATGCTAGCTTCCATGAACATTGAGCTACAGAAGCAGCATGAGCATATGGATGCTCACACTATCCTTATGCATCTACAAGAGCTGTATGATGGGGCAAGGAGGACAGCTTGATATGAGATATCGAAGGAGCTGTTCGGTTGTACGATGTCTGAGCGATCATCTGTGAATGACCATGTACTTAAGATGATCAATTTGATTGAACGTCATGGACAACTTGGTTTTGCCATGGATGGGGAGCTGAGCCAAGACTTGGTCTTGCAATCTGTTAGATATATTTGATAATGTCATGGCTAATATGTTTTATGTTTAGATTTCAGATCTTATTTGAACAGAATAAATCAGTACTTAACTAATCAGTACTTATACTGGACGTCAGAACTTAAGGGATATCAGTACTTATGTTATCAGGAGATAGATATCAGAACTTAAGTGCTGAAGGACGATCAGATAAGGACAGTAGCTGATTAAAGTTAAGATGATAAAGATAAACATAAGAAGAGATATGCATGAAGAAGGAATTCCATAAAGAATGGAATACTTGGAAGAAAAGATATCTGATTGATATATATTAGGAAGCAGAATTATATTCCATATCAATTAGCGATTATCTTGTAACTGTGTAGTATATAAACACAGACATAGGGTTTACACTATAAGTGTTATCATCATCGAGAATATTATTTACTGTAACCCTAGCAGCTCTCGTGATATTTTGTTCATCACTGAGAGATAACAGTTCCAGATTGTAACAGAGTTTATTGTTTAAATAAAGTTTGTTTTCTGTTACATAAGTTCTTGAAGTTTGATTTGATTGTAATAAACACTGTATTCACCCCCTCTACAGTGAAAGTGTGACCTAACAAGTGGTATCAGAGCCTTCTGTTAACACACATACAGTTAAAGATCCAAACACAATCATGTCTGACACAGAAACTCCAACTAAGCCTACCAAAACTGAGGAATCATCAAAGACATCAACTCAGAGTCGATATGAGACTATCAGAGTTCCCATATTGAGACCATCTGAATATCCCATATGGAAGGTAAGGATGACCATGTTTCTGGAAGCAACAGATCCAGAATACCTTGATAAAATCAAGGAAGGGCCTCACAAACCTACCAAGCTCGCTGTTGTAGTTGCAGGTGAAGCAGCAAAGACCGTACCAAAGGAAAAGAGTGATTACACTGCTGAAGATATAGCATCTATTGCTAAGGATGCCAAGGTACGACACTTATTGCATAGTGCCATTGATAATGTAATGTCAAACAGGGTAATCAACTGCAAGACTGCTAAGGAGATATGGGATGCACTGGAGACAAGGTGTCAAGGAACTGAAACAGTTAAGAAGAACATGAAGACAATACTCACTCAAGAGTATGAACACTTTGACTCTAGGACTAATGAGTCATTGACTGATGTATATGATAGATTTGTCAAACTCTTGAATGACTTGTCATTAGTAAATAAGGAGTATGATCTTGAAGATACAAACCTTAAATTCCTGTTAGCTCTTCCTGAATGTTGGGATTTGAAGGCAACAACAATAAGAGACAACTACAATCTTGATGAAACAACTCTTGATGAAATCTATGGAATGCTCAAGACTCATGAACTTGAGATGGAACAAAGAAGCAAGAGGAAAGGAGGAAAGTCAAGGACAGTTGCTCTCAAGGCTGAAGAGGAATCCCCCAAACCACCTTCCTCAAAGAAAGACAAGGGTAAAGCTCTTATCATAAAGTCTGATATTGAGTCATCAAGTTCTGAGAGTGATGATGACTCAGATTCTGAAAGCTTGCCTGAAACTGATGCTGATGAGGAGATGATGAAGCTGTGTGCTCTTATGGTGAAAGGAATCACAAAGATTGCATACAGGAAGTTCAGGAAGGGAAAGAAGTTTTCCAGGAAAGGCATAAGTTCTGATAAGAAGAATTTCAGAAGATCTGAAGGAAGAGGAGGAAAGTCTGACAGAGGAGATTACGCTAATGTTAAATGTTATAATTGTGGTGAGAAAGACCACATATCTCCTGATTGCAAGAAGACCAAGAGTGACAAAGGCAAAGCTCTTGTCACAAAGCAGAAAAGCTGGACAGACACCTCAGACTCTGAAAGTGAGGAGAACTATGCATTGATGGCAAATGCTGATAAATCAAGTTCTGAGAGCAGTTCTGAAGCTGCTGAAACAAAGGTACCTCAGACTACTTATGCTTTTCATACTGATGATATTAATGAGTTGAGAAGATATCTTAAAACCATGTTTGTTAGTTATAGAGATCAAATTTTAACATGTGAAAGATTAACTTCTGAAAATCTTGCTTTTAGGAAAAGAAATGATTTCTTAGAAAAAGAGTTAGTCATGTTCCATCAAACTCAGAAGGATAGAGATGATGCTTTTTATGTTAGGGATGAAGTGCTAAAAATGAATGAATCTCTAAAAACTGAGTTAGAAAAGGAGAGAGAGATTATAAGAACTTGGACTAACTCTGGCAAAACAACTCAAAATTTGCTAAGCAGTGGAAACTGGAAAGAGGGCTTAGGTTATGGAGAAAATAAAAATGAAAAAGGAACTGTAGAAATTAAGCCTGTTGATAAGCAAAAGCCGAAGTTAAAACATGTTAAGTTTGTAACTGAAAAATCTGAAAATGAGAAATCAGAAGTTAAAAAGGAATTAGCTTCTGACAAACTAAAACAGGAAAAGACAGCTGAAGTTAACATAGGCTTAATGACAAAGAAGCAGCTTAAGCATAAGCTGAAAGATGTTAAGAATGCAAACAAGGTAAAATCACCTAGGAAAAACAGGAATGGAAAGGAAGGTGTGAATAAAAGCAATAACTATAAATCTGTTTCTGATGCTCCTAGGAAAGCGTGTCATAACTGTGGAAGTACTAACCATCTGGCTTCTTTTTGCAGGAAAAATAAGAATATTAACTCCTTATCTTCAAAATCAGGAGTTAAGAGTCAGTCTGTTAGATACAAACCACAAAATCCTTGTTTTCATTGTGGTAGTTTATGGCATTCCATTTATACTTGTAAGGAATATCATAGTTTGTACTATGATTATTATCAAATAAAACCTTCTTTAAAGAAAGTTTCTGTTGTTCCTTCTAGTGTAAGTTCTGATTCAAAGTCTGGTAGTATAAGTTCTGATAAGAAAACTGTTAACATAAAATCTGATGCTAAATCCGCTGTAAATGTTAACAAACCTAAAAAGGCCAAAGGATCCAAGCAAGTCTGGGTCCTTAAAACTAATAATTAGTGGTCTTTTTGATTGCAGGGCAACAGGAAAAATATTTTAGTTCTGGACAGTGGATGTTCAGGACATATGACTGGAAATAAGACCCTGCTATCAGACTTTGTGGAGAAAGCTGGCCCAAGTGTTTCTTATGGAGATGGCAACATTGGAAAAACTTTGGGATATGGCAATATCAATCTTGGGAATGTCATCATTAAAGATGTAGCTCTGGTCTCAGGACTTAAACACAACTTACTGAGTATAAGTCAAATCTGTGACAGAGGTTATCATGTTGATTTCTTTGCAGAACATTGTGAAATAGTTAGTAAATCTAAAGGAAAAATTGTTCTGAAGGGATTCAGGCGTGGTAACATTTATGAAGCTAAGCTTTCAACAAGTTCTGATGGTTCTGCAATCTGTTTAGTAAGTAGAGCCTCAACTGAAGAAAGCTGGAATTGGCACAAGAAACTCTCTCATTTAAACTTCAACAAGATAAATGAACTGATCAAGAAAGATCTTGTGAGAGGACTGCCAAAATCAGTGTTTGTTCCTGATGGTCTTTGTGACTCATGTCAGAAGGCTAAACAAAGAAAATCTTCGTTCAAGAGCAAGACTGAATCATCAATTCTTGAGCCTTATTATCTGCTTCATGTTGATCTATTTGGTCCAGTGAATGTCATGTCTATTGCAAAGAAGAAATATGCGTTGGTCATAGTAGATGAGTTCACCAGATACACATGGGTGTATTTCTTGCACACAAAAAGTGAAACTGCATCTATCCTGATTGATCATGTCAAACATCTGGATAAATTGATCAAAGATTCTGTGAAAATTTTGAGGAGTGATAATGGCACTGAATTCAAGAATCTGATAATGGAAGAGTTCTGCAAAAATCATGGAATAAAGCAGGAATTTTCTGCTCCTGGAACTCCACATCAAAATGGAGTTGTTGAAAGGAAGAATAGAACTCTCATTGAAGCTGCACGAACAATGCTTGAAGAAGCAAAGCTTCCAACCTATTTCTGGGCTGAAGCTGTGCAGACTGCTTGTTTTACTCAAAATACAACACTCATTAACAAGCATGGAAAAACACCATATGAGATGGTGAAGAACAAGAAGCCAAATCTCAAATACTTTCATGTATTTGGATGTAAGTGTTTTGTTCTCAAGACTCATCCTGAACAGCTATCCAAGTTTGATCTAAAAGCTGATGAGGGAATCTTTGTTGGATATCCACTTTCTACAAAAGCCTTCAGAGTCTATAATTTGAGAACAAAAGTGGTCATGGAATCTATCAATGTATCTTTTGATGACAAGAAGATCACTGGACTTGAAGATTGCATTGATCATGATCAGCTGAGATTTGAAAATGAAGATTCATATTCTGATACCTCAAGTCCTGACAGTCTAAGTCCTGATACTGTAAATTCTGATGGATTAAACTCTGATGTTATTGAAACTGTGGTGACTACGTCAAAGGAAGATGCACCAATGCAGGGGGAGCATACTCAAGATATTATCACATCTCAAGAAGCATCAGAACATACATCTGGCTCTTCAAATTCTGATTCGTCAAGTTCTGATAAGCCAAGTACTGAAAATCTAAATACTGAAGGATCCAACTCAGAGAGCATAGTTTCAGGGGGAGCATCAGAAAATGAAACCGAAGACAGCATGAATCATGGGGGAGCATCCAGTTCTAGAGAAAATCTTCCATCTGCAAGGAAGTGGACAAAATCACATACACCTGATTTGATAATTGGAAATCCTGAGGCAGGTGTCAGAACTAGAACAGGTACTTCGAATGAATGTCTTTACAATTCTTTTCTCTCTCAGTCTGAGCCAAAGAAAGTGGAAGAAGCTCTTCAAGATGCTGATTGGGTGCAAGCAATGCAGGAAGAGTTGAATGAATTTGAAAGAAACAAAGTCTGGACCTTAGTGCCAAGACCTAAGAATAGATCGGTTGTTGGTACAAAGTGGGTATTTAGAAACAAAACTGACAGTGATGGCATAATTGTAAGAAACAAGGCAAGGCTGGTTGCAAAAGGATATTCTCAACAGGAGGGAATTGACTATGATGAAACATTTGCTCCAGTTGCTAGGTTAGAAGCCATAAGGATATTCATGGCTTATGCTGCTCACAAAAAGTTTACTGTCTTTCAAATGGATGTGAAAAGTGCTTTTCTCAATGGAGAATTGGAAGAGGAAGTATATGTTGAACAACCTCCAGGCTTTGTAGATTCCAAACATCCAGATTATGTCTACAGGCTTGATAAAGCACTTTATGGACTTAAGCAAGCTCCTAGAGCATGGTATGAGACTTTAGCTCAGTTTCTTCTGGAAAGTGGATTCAACAGAGGAACTATTGACAAAACACTGTTCTATCTCAACCATGGCAAGGACTTACTTTTGATTCAGATTTATGTTGATGATATTATTTTTGGGTCTCCAAATGACAAACTTTGCAAAAAGTTTGCCAACCTAATGCAGTCAAGATATCAGATGAGTATGATGGGAGAACTTAGTTATTTTCTGGGCCTTCAAGTCAAGCAGAGTGAAGAAGGAACTTTTATTTGTCAATCTAAGTACACCAGAAACTTGCTGAAGAAATTTGGAATGCAAGACTGTTCAAGTGCATCCACTCCCATGGCCACTGCAACAAAACTGGATAAGGATACTGGTAATTCAGTAGATATTACTGATTACAGAGGTATGATTGGCTCACTTCTCTATCTAACTGCTAGTAGACCAGATATCATGTTTGCTACCTGTCTTTGTGCAAGATTTCAAGCAGATCCAAGAGAACCTCACTTAACAGCTGTAAAAAGAATCTTTAAGTATCTTAAAGGAACAGCTGATCTAGGATTATGGTATCCTAGAGAATCAGATTTTAAATTAATAGGTTACTCAGATGCAGATTTTGCAGGTTGCAAAATTGACAGGAAAAGCACAAGTGGTAGCTGCCAGTTTCTTGGAGGCAGGTTGGTTTCTTGGTATAGCAAGAAACAAAAGTCAATTTCCACATCAACTGCAGAAGCAGAGTATATTGCTGCAGGAAGCTGCTGTGCACAGATTCTCTGGATGAAGAATCAGTTACTGGATTATGGGTTAACATATTTCAAAATCCCTATTTACTGTGATAATCAAAGTGCTATTGCTATGACAGGTAATCCAGTTCAACACTCTATGACAAAGCACATCAGCATCAGGTACCATTTCATCAGGGAACATGTGGATGAAGGTACAGTGGAATTGCATTTTGTTCCCACAGATCAACAAGTAGCAGATATCTTCACAAAACCACTGTGTGAAGCTACCTTTTCAAAATTGGTAAATGAACTTGGAATGATTTCAGGTTCTTTCTCTAAATCTGCTTAAACTTGTTCTATGTTATCAGACTTTATGATCAGTATTTACAGAATTAATCTTTTTGTATATTCTGTGCATTAATTAATAAATGTCTTTAACTACTGACTGTTGTCTGATATATGTTTCTAAACTCTGATAAGTGATATGTCTGTTTCAGTAACTATTCAATCCTATGAGGATAACTGTGCTAGATACTGATCTAGTAATCTTCAATAAACAAATGATTCCATGGAAGAAGTAATTATTTCAGTGGAAATCTTATGACACTAGCAAATTCTGATAACTGAGCTTAGTTAAGTTTACTTTGTATATCTTATTACTAAGTCACAAATTAGAATAATGCTACTCATCTGTTAAGTTCTGATACTAGTAAAACTGCTGAATGTACTAAGTGCTGATAGACCTCTCTTATTAAAAATAAAAAATAAAAAAAAATCAAAGAATAAAATCAGGTACTCCTTTGAGATCTAGAGTAAAAATGTGAAAGGGACGACCCAAGTGCATTGCCGGTATTAAGTCAATATGCATTAGAAAAGCAAAATATTTTCTTGGTGACTTTTCACACTCTATGATTACTGGAGAAATACTCTGATAATAGCATAAATTCTGATAAGCAGTCGTGACTCACTTACACTGAGAAGCCACTGTAAAAGAGAATTTTAAAGATGCATAAAATTAGCACAAAAACAGTAGAGGTGGACTCATGCATGAACTCATTTATCAGTAGGTTTTAGGATAATGACAGCTCTTTAGCAAAATTTTAATTATGACTTATTTCTAAGATGTACTGAAGTAGATCAAACTTTACTCTTTGTCTGTTATTTAGCTTAATGCACACACTAATCACTCCATCTGAATGATGAAAATTTCTGTGGTGGTCTATGTTATTTTAGATAAACAGTCATTGTGTCATTTTTGCACAAATTCTGAGGACAAGTTCTAGTTACACGTTCTGATGATTAAGTTCTGACGTTCATAACTAAGAACTTGTATGAGTATTTACTAAGATGAGCATTCCTTTTTCGAGTTAAGAAATTATGTTCTGATGACTGTTAAGTTCTGGTATAGGTCTAAGTTCTGATTTCTCAGTCTAATCCTTTACTTGGCTTATCTTTGAATGAAATTTAATAACAGTCTCAGTTTGTACTCGCATATGTTGAAGTGGAAGATTAATAGTCACTATGATTAGGATTAATGGTTTTGTACTTGAACAGTCCACTGTTTCTTGTGTCTTGTGCGGTCTAGACCATGATTCCTCTTTCCAATGACTGTTATTCTTTTTCAAAGTCTAGGGAGACGAGGTAGAATTAATTCTACCTGTCAGCATTAAATATCTTTGCGTCTCTTGGCATTCTCTTGCCTATATACACAGCCACTTCACATTAGTCTTCTCATCACACTTGTATCACAAATTCAGTCTTGTTTTTCATTTACTATCACAAATGGCTGAATTTGGCTGGTTCTACAATTACGGTGATGAGACTGTGCATGTCTTTTTGAATGGAATTCCAACTCCCTACCCTATCACCAACATCCCTCACAATCTCTGGATTCAATTTCCAGAGGTTATCAAACGTGATCTGGTGGCCATTCGAAGAGACCTTCACCTTCGTCGTATCCGTCAGCAAGAGCGAATCATACGACTCGCCATCTTGTTTGTCGAAGATAGGAAGAGGAAGATGACTTAATCTCGTCTTCTTCCTGTTCTTCTTCATCCTCAGCTTTGTCAGGCTTCTTAGCTAGGACTAAAGCTGTTGACGTTAGGATTAGAAGCTTAGGGAAAATCTTGTATTGATGTAATTTCTATTTCATATATGTATTGACTTGATATATTAATGAAAACTGTTTTTACTTCAAGATTTTGTCTCTGAGTTATTTTATCTTGTGTTGTTAAATCCTGTTTGATATTCTGATGACCATTTAAATTTTGTCTTTATTTAAGTTCTGATTCTTTGTCAGCACTTATTCATCGAAATTATCTCGGTCATTTTTAACATGATTCATTTTCAGAATATTAATGTTGCAGTGAAAAATAATTCAATCAGTGCTAACGGTTTAAATTTTGAATTAAAACTGTGTCTCTTGATAAATGAAATGGTTGTTCCTTGAAACAAGGCAACTGGGTAAGTAATCATTCCTGTTTTCTCGAGCCCAGTAACTATCCGTTATTACTGCATGTCTGACAGGTGTCCAACGGTAACATTTTTTTTCCAGAGTATAAGAACAACAGAGAGAAGATTTCTTTAATATTTTATTTTCTTTATACTTTATCTCTCTTCTTACTTTTACTCTCTTTCTCATTCTTTCTCACGTTGGTTTTTCATACAGACATTATCTCAAACACCTAACAGGCATACTTGAATTTCAATATTTTTTTTTCACATGGCACCAAAGGATTTAATCATTGATGGAGCAAAGTTTGTTCCAAACAACTATGCTGCAATTCTTGATCATGCTGAAGCTCCATCTGAATTGCATTTTGTGCAAGATCTTCTTGCACATAGTGAGGTTGGGTACGCCTTAACTCAGCCTGAATTATTTTCAAGTAAACAAGTTCTGCGGTTCTGGAGGACTGGAGTTTTTGATGATGGTGGTAAACGAGGAACTCCCAGTATTATCTTCCAAGTGGGTGATTCATCCTATGTAGTCACTCCTGGTACAGTACGAAGAGCATTACATCTTCCAGAAGATTGTACCTTCTCTATACCAGAGGAATCAGAACTTCGGGGGTTAATGACTGATTTGGGATATGAAAAGAGTCTGACGAAACTTGGACAGTTGAAACGGGCTAATATCAGAAGAGAATGGAGTTTCTTCTTCGATTGCATCACCAAGGCTTTTGGCAACAAGTGTTCAAATTTTGATGCCATCCCAATTCTGAGTCAGCACATCGGGTATGCTATTATCCATCAAACTCATTTTGATTTTGCAACTGGAATAATTGGTTTTATTGGGGATAGGATGACAGAGGATCGAGATGTTGTTTATTTTGCTAGATTCTGTCAACTTATTTATACGTATTGTACTGCTGAACCCCAGTTAGTCAGCACTCAAACCCCACCTTTTAAGGTTGCAAAAAGGTACTTTAACGACCTGATAAATGCTGACACAAAGAAATCAATGGTGAGACAATTACAGATTCCTCAGTCTGTGAAACAGATTCTGGTAAATGCTGATCCTGCTACTTACAAATCTGTTTACTCAAATGTTCAACCAACTCACCATAACCAAAATCCATCAACTTCAGTACCTACCTCTCATTCTACTCAACCTACCCTCAGAACTTATCTCAAGTCCTATCTCTCCACTTCACAGACTGCTCAACCTTCTTCTTCAGCACCTACTGTGAAGCCTACATCCTCTAAACCAAAGAGAACAAAGACTGTTCCTCAAACATCTCAGAAGAAGAGGAGGATCACCTTGAGAGATGACTCAGATTCTGAGGAACCGATTCCTTCTTCAGAACCTGTGGTATATGAAGCTGAGAAGGCAACTTCTCAGACGGATTCTGCAATTGGGGGTTCTAGGCTTCTCAAGAGGCTTAGACGTATGACGGTTCCTGAAACTCCCAAGGAATCCAAATCAACAAGGAAGTACAAGAAACAGAGGGCACAAAGGCCAGTTTCAGATGATGAGGAGGAAGCAGCTAAGGAAGGGGATCAGGAATCTTTGATCTCACAAGACAAGGAATTTGCTCCAGTCACTTCTTCTCCATCAACTCCATCTCAGGAACCTGTATCTGACAAGGCTAATTCACCTTCTATGTCTCTTGTTGATCCAGGCACAAGTGCTGAAATTGATATTCAGAACCTGGTTGTGCCTGAAATACTTTTCTTAGAAGCTCCAACAGCAAATAATCCTTCCACAACACCTGTTACTGATGCTGTTCAAAATCCTGAGTTATCACTAACACTTTCTCTGCATCAAGATGCTGATGATCAGATTTTAGGTGAGCATCAGGATATGGCTGTTGATCAGAACTTAGTATCAGATCAGCAATTAGAGGATGTTGAAGCCTCCATTGCTACTCACACAGTTGTCTTATCAGAAGATACTGATTCTCTAAGTTCTGATGCTGCAAATGTTGGAGATACTGGTGAGGCTGCTACAACTGTAGATGCTGATGAAGCAGGTCCTTCAGGACATACTCCTCCACTGACTCTTCCTAAGTCTGAACTGGTAAAGGAGTTTGTTATCAGGGATGCACCAGTACCTTGGAGTGACACTCCTGCAGGTCAGGAGTGGACTAAGGAATGGAACTCAGTTTCATGTGTTCCAAATGCTTTACATCTTGCTGAGCACTTGACTAAAGCTGATGAAATGTTACATTCTGATGATTTTAAAACCCAGCTTAGAGTCACTGCATTGAGTACTAAACATCTACAAGGTCTTCATTCCAACACTCATGCAGAGCTACACAAGATTCAGGAGAACTTTATCAAACAGGAACAAGTTTGGAAAATTGATAAGAAAAAGTTCTTCCAACCTACCATTGACAGGGTTGCTTATATTGAGAAAACTCAAGAGAAGCAACAAGCTCAGATTGATCAAATTCTGACAAATCAAGCTTCTCAGCAATCGCAATTTACTGAAATCCAGACCTCAGTGGAACTACTTATCTCTCTTTTATTACCTGCTGATGCCAAAAAGGGGGAGAAGGTAATTAAGTCCAAATGCAAAACCAACAAGTCACTGCAAGGAAAGGATGATGGAAAAGATGACCAAGGAAACTCTGGAATGGGTAGTGGTCATAGTCAAGGTAGAAGGTTTACATCAAGACAAGCTAGTCACAGAACAAGTTCTGATACTGGGAAAAGAATAAGTTCTGCTGCTGGTAAAAGGATAAGTTCTGATGAACTTCTAGATCTTGATGAGAAAATGTCAAGACAGTTATTTCTTCAAGAAAATCCAGGGATGGACTTGGAAAGTTTAAAGGAAGAAGAAGCCAGACTTAAATCAGAGAAAGTCACATCTAAATCTGAAGCTTCTGGTAAAAAGTTACTTCCAAAACCTAAAGGCATTGTGATCAAAGAAAGGATACATACTGAAGAAACTTTGGCTAGATCACAACTACAGATAGATCCAAGATCCAAGGGTAAAGAAAAGGTTGGTGAACCTATCAAGCCTTATGTACCTCCTGAGGAAGAAGAAATTACTGATGGAAAAGATGATCTTGCTCTGACTTCAAGAAAAGTTCTTAAAACAACCTCTGACATGGCTCAAGTTGTTCAGAGTCAAGAAATTGTAAGTTCTGATATTCAGAAGAAGCAAGTAACCTCTGACAGTGCTCAAGTTAACTTGATATCAGAAAATAAATCTAAAACACTCCTACCAGGATTCACTAAAGCAAAACAGACTCAATCTTTGAAGACTACTCCAAGTGGTTTTGAAGCAAGAGTAGTTACTGGAAAGGAAGCTAGAGATAAAACTGGATTGGGAAGTGCTGATGAAAGAAGAGTACACAACACTACCGATGATCCAACTTCCTTGAGTGAACCAGGTATTGGAGCAACTCCTGAGAGATTGAATCAACTAGAATCTGTACAGATGGTTTACCATACCTACTTGAAAGAATACATCATGTTGTATTTCATGACAGATGGTAGGGTTTATCATATAAGACAAAATGCCATTCCTTTGAAGTATTTTGAAGAATTGGAGCATGTACTTTTCTTACTTCAAGTGGATAACAGAATAACAGAGACTGCTGCAAACTACTTAAAAGAACAGATTCAGAGACAGAAAAGGCTTTATTCTGTTAAGTCTGACAGCAGATATGTTCCAAAGTACAGAGATCACAATGGGGATATTGTTGATATGAAGCCTAATACTGCACAGATCAGAACATATCTTGGTATTAAGGGGCTTGAATTCAATCTAGAGTCTAACAAAGCTTATGTCATAAGACTAGATCGGGAGTTGAGAAGAGCAAAGATTAATGATCTCAGAGCTGCAATATTTCAAACTGGTGAAGATACTGCAGAGCTTAAAGATGTCAAACGGAGAATGATTGATGAACTCAGATATGCTGAGAAATGTTTGTTGAAGAATTATCTCAGAACAACTCCTGACATCAGAGAGATCAGAAAATGATAAAGCCAAGTCAAAGATCTACAACTACTTAAATTCTGATGTGTATACAGACCAAAGTTGTTATCAGAAGTTGAATTGGTAAAAGCTTTAAGGACTGTAAGTTGTAGTTATCTTGTCTATTTCTCATGCATTTGTACTTAATGTTTTTGACATCATCAAATATCTGTTAAACTTGTATATTTTGCTAATTTACAAGTTGGGGGAGATTGTTAGATATATTTGATAATGTCATGGCTAATATGTTTTATGTTTAGATTTCAGATCTTATTTGAACAGAATAAATCAGTACTTAACTAATCAGTACTTATACTGGACGTCAGAACTTAAGGGATATCAGTACTTATGTTATCAGGAGATAGATATCAGAACTTAAGTGCTGAAGGACGATCAGATAAGGACAGTAGCTGATTAAAGTTAAGAAGATCAAGATAAACATAAGAAGAGATATGCATGAAGAAGGAATTCCATAAAGAATGGAATACTTGGAAGAAAAGATATCTGATTGATATATATTAGGAAGCAGAATTATATTCCATATCAATTAGCGATTATCTTGTAACTGTGTAGTATATAAACACAGACATAGGGTTTATACTATAAGTGTTATCATCATCGAGAATATTATTTACTGTAACCCTAGCAGCTCTCGTGATATTTTGTTCATCACTGAGAGATAACAGTTCCAGATTGTAACAGAGTTTATTGTTTAAATAAAGTTTGTTTTCTGTTACATAAGTTCTTGAAGTTTGATTTGATTGTAATAAACACTGTATTCACCCCCTCTACAGTGAAAGTGTGACCTAACACAATCACTTCCGAGTTCGTTCTCGCAGTTTGTTGTGAACTTTCATATGAATAAGATGGATGTCAGCCTGCCTGAACTCCACAACATGTTGAAGACTGCGGAATCGAATTTCCCCCCTAAGAAGAGTTCTGTTCTTCTAATTGGTGAAGGTTCCAATCCTAAGAAAAGGAAGAAGAACCCTTCCAAGAAGAAGAAAGTAGGTGAGAAAAAGCTGGTTCCACCAAAAGCTAAAGACCCCAAGAGCAAAGCTGTTTGCTTTCACTATAACAAGGTGGGGCACTGGAAGAGGAACTGCAAGGTTTACCTTGCAGAATTGAAGAAAAGAAGGGTAGTGAGACTACCGCTTCTGATTCAGGTATGTTCATGATCGAAGTTAATATGTCACTAAGTCAAATTTCTACTTGGGTATTAGATACCGCCTGTGGTTCTCATATTTGCAATTCGTTGCAGGGACTAAAGGGAAGTAGGACTCTTGAAGAAGATGAGGTGATTCTACGTATGGGCAATGGAGCAAGGGTTGCCGCCATATCTGTAGGATCATTTAGTTTTCATATGCTTACGGGCAAGACTATTATTTTGAATAATTGTTATTGCGTTCCCTCTATTGTGAGGAATATTGTTTCTATTCCTATGTTAGATTTGGATGGTTTTTCATTTATTATTAAGAATAATGAATGTTCTATTCTTAGAGATGATGTTCTTTATGGATGTGGTACTTTAAATAATGGTTTGTATGTATGTGACGTAGAGCATAATTTACTTCAGATTTAACAAACTAATAAAAGAAAAAAGGATGATGAAAATCTCATTTTCTTGTGGCACTGCAGACTTGGTCATATTAGTGAAAATAGACTGCGGACATTATATAAGGAAGGGTTATTTGACCCCTTTGATTTTGAATCATATCCTACATGCGAGTCTTGTCTATTGGGTAAAATGACCAAATCTCCATTTAGTGGACATGGAGAAAGGGCTGCAGATTTGCTAGGATTGGTACACACAGATGTATGTGGACCAATGTCTATGCAAGCCATGGGTGGATTTTCATACTTCATTACTTTCATGGATGATCGATCTAGATTCGGATATGTGTATTTGATGAAACACAAGTCTGAAGCCTTTGAAAAGTTCAAAGAATATAAGCATGAAGTGGAGAAACAAACCAAACATAGTAGTGTAACTCTTCGATCAGATCGAGGTGGTGAATACTTGAATGGAGAGTTTCTAGATTATCTCAAAGAAAATGGTATAGTCTCCCAGTGGACTCCTCCATATACTCCACAGTTGAATGGGGTATTTGAAAGGAAAAATCGAACTTTGTTAGACATGGTTCGGTCCATGATGAGCTATGCAAATCTTCCAGTATTCTTATGGGGTTATGCATTGGAAACCTCATCATATTTACTGAATAAGGTTCCTTCCAAATCTGTTCCTCAAACTCCATATAAGATATGGAAAGAAAGGAAACCGAGTCTTGAACACGTTAAGATTTGGGGATGTCTAGCTTATGTCAAGAAAGTTGACCCAGATAAGCTGGAATCTCGATCCATAAAATGTAATTTTGTGGGATATCCTAAAGAGACTTTAGGGTATTACTTTTACACCGATCATCGGGTGTTTGTCTCCAGACATGCTACCTTCTTGGAAAAGCAGTATATCCTTGAAGGAAACAGTGGGAGCAAAATTGAACTTGATGAAGTTCAAAAAGCACAAACTACTACGGATTAAGTGGAAACACCTGTTCAGACCGAACAACCTTCTGTGGAACAGCCCATTCGTAGGTCAGGGAGAGCGTCTCGCTAACCTGAGAGGTATTATAGCCTTGTCATTAAGAATGACAATGAGTTGTTAATCATTGATGATGACCACCTTGTGACCTATAATGAGGCTATGAGTAGTGTTGAATCAGAGAAATGGCATAGGGCCATGAAATCCGAAATGGAATCTATATATACCAACCAAGTATGAACTCTGGTTGAGGCGCCTGAAGGTGTTAAGCCTATTGGGTGCAAGTGGGTATACAAAAGAAAGATTGGAGCAGATGGCCAGGTGGAGACTTATAAAGCCAGGCTCGTGGCAAAAGGATTCAAACAAAGGCAAGGGATTGACTTTGATGAAACTTTTTCGCCTGTAGCCCTGTTAAAATCAATTCGGATTTTGCTTGTGATTGCTGCTTACTATGACTATTAGATCTGGCAAATGGACGTGAAAATGGCCTTCCTCAATGGAAACTTGAAGAGGAAGTGTATATGACACATCCAGAGGGTTTTCTTTCCAAGGGAAATGAACACCTAGTGTGTAAGCTGCTGCGAACCATATATGGTTTAAAGCAAGCTTCTCGTAGATGGAACATCCATTTTGATGAGACAATCAAAGAGTTTGGTTTTATCAAAAACATAGATGAACCATGTGTCTACAAGAAGGTTAGCGGGATCGCGGTAACATTTCTTGTATTGTATGTGGATGACGTACTTCTTATAGGAAATGTTTTGCGACACTTTCATCTGATTAGGGAGATTGTTGAAAGAGGAGATTTCAACGTCAAGAGAGTTGACACACATAACAACATAGCAGACCCTTTAACAAAGACACTTTCATAAAGTCACTTTGATCGTCATAAAGACAAGATGGGTATTAGATACCATAGTGATTGGCTTTAGTACAAGTGGGATGTTGAAAGAGATATGTCCTAAGTCCAATCATGTATGAGGATTTAGGAATAAGTTTTATGTAATCTGTTTTGATTTCATTGATATTAATAAAAGACTTGTTTTATTTTTTATTGCGGGCTTTATCTATTTTAAGTGTTTAAATAAGATATACCACAGTTTAGAGTAAAGCTTTTTATGGATTGTGATGAGATCATAATATTGAGACCTAAAAGATGATAACTCTAAACTTAAATAGTTCCTGGTCGTAGGATTACTAACTGGTAATTAATAATCCATAAAGATCGGTACATACTATGCTTGCTTCATTATGAAGGCTGTCTGTTCTCATAGACATTTGTGTGGTGACACTATAGCTAGTATGTAGGTGCTTATTATAGAATAAGTTCACTGAACATGACTCACACAGCTGAACAACTGATGGAGTTCACTCACGTGTCAGCAGATGTTCACATAGTGATAGTTGTACAAGTATCCTTAGACTTGAGGTCATCATAGTCATCTTTTGTACACTGAACTATACTTTGGTTTAGTTTTTAGTCTCCAGGGATAATAATAAGGGCTCTACTGGGTGTAGGAATTTGTACACGAAGATAGTGTATGATCAATAAAGGATCTACCCCTTCCAGTGAAAGGAAGAGAATGTTCAACGCTGATCCACTTATGCTAGTTCAGGAACCTCTGGCCAGAGTGAATGAAATTAGAAAGGAGTTTCTCATTCACATTAATTAGAACTAAGCATAGTGAATGGGAAATCATATGATTAAATAAGATAGGCTTGACACGAGTTCCATGCCTTGTATTTAATCATGACATTGCAGGGTAGAAGGAATTAATTGTACAATAACTATTCACGGAATGGGTTCTTGGTATTCTAAGCAGTGAATTCGTATTATCCGGATAGTCGCGATATGCTGAGAAGTATCCCTCACGATGTAGAATAAATATGATTAATTAATTAATCATATTTAATGAATTAGAGAATTTATATAAATAATGATAAAATAGTTTTATTATTATTTATTTCTACTACCGGCTTAATATTGAACCTACAGGGTCACACCATAAAAGAGAATAATTTAATGGTGGAGGAATTAATTAATAATGGCTGGTAATTATTTATTTGTGAAATAAATAATTAATTAGCAAATTTAATAATTGATTAAATGAGATTTAATTAATTATAAATTAATTAAGAAAAGTTCTTAATATTATTAATCAAGAATTTAATTTTAGAAATTAAATCAAGTGAAAGAATTATTTCTAAAGTGTTTAGAAAAAGGATTAATAATTAAAAGGTGTTTTAATTATTAGTTAATAGGTTAATAAGAATAAAGGGTTAATAATAATAATATTTTATAGGAAAATTTTCAGCTGAAAATTTTGCCTATAAATATAATATTATAAACCCTTATTTTGTCTCAATCTAAAAAGTTTAGAAAACCCTAATTCTCCCACCCCTTCCTCCTCCATCACATTGATCTCTTGGTGGATACCGGTGGATTGTTTCACACCTGAGGAGCAGCTGCTAGGGATCTCCGCTCGTCGTTCTTGGATCGCTTTTCAAGGTTAGAAACGATCCCTTATGATTTAATCACGATTTGTATGCGTTTATATGGATTTTATATCAAGAAAATGTTTTACCAAGCTTCTGTGATGTATAAAATCCTACAGGAAGAAGGTAATGCCTTGAAGGCATGTATCCCTATTCTTCCCATAATCACGTTGTAAGTTGAACTAGCCTTCACCACCACGAAGTCCAACATCTGTGTTGCTTGCCTTGGTTCATGTTCTATGGTTGTTGGCAACTTAGTTATCCCTTCCACGGGGTATTCTACTCCTACAAATCCATATATCGGCATGTCAGTCGGGGTCAATTGTGAATCATTGTAACACATCCTCAAGAAGGTATCATGAAGCAAGATATCCACCGAGTCTCCATTATCTACAAGGACCCTCTTCACTGGGTTGTTCCCTATTATCGGTGTTATGACCAGGGGGTCGTCATGAGGAAATTTCATACCTTCCAAGTCAGAATCATCAAATATCATTGTCACTTCTGTCCTAGCCCTCTTCGGGGCTTCCCCAACAATATGCATGACTTCTCTAGCATATGCTTTCCTTGAATTCTTATATAAACCAGCAGCAGTTGGTCCCCCAAAGATTGTATTTATCACAGGCCCTCCGGATCGCGGTCCTCCAAAGATCGCATTTATCACCGGTCCCCTAGGTTAGGGATTTCGCCCCTGATCATCTTGATCTCTCCTACGATCATAAAAGTTCTTTCTCACGTTGTTGTTGTTGTTCCTATCTCCTCCATCTCCAGTGTACTTGTTCAATCTTCCTTTTCGAATGAGGAACTCTATTTCGTCTTTCAACTGTCTGCACTCATCGGTGTCATGACCTACATCCTTGTGAAATCTGTAATATTTGCTCTTATCTAGTTTGGTAGGATCAGCCTTCAGAGGTTTAGGCCAACGAATATTTCTATCTTTCTCAATTTTCATTAAGATCTGGCTTCTGGGAGCATTTAGCTTAGCATATTCAGTGAACTTTTGCCCAGGTCCTCCCTTCTTTGGGGTTGAATCAGGGTTTTGATCAGTTCTAGGATACTTGTCCTTAGCGATATATTCCAAATCAGTTTTCCGCTTCTTGCCTCCAGTGAGCTCGTTATTCACTATTATCTTCCTCATGCTCTCCTCCACTTTAATGGACTTTCCGGCCCTATCTTGGAGCTGCAACATGCTTTCAGGGGGCGCTTGGCCAAGGACATCTTGAAGAACTCATCCCTAGTTCCCTGTTGCAGTGCTATCATGGCTACCTTGTGATCAAGGTCCGGGACTTTTAAAGCTTCCTTTGTAAAACGATTCAGGTAGTCTCTCAAGGATTCCTTCGCTCCCTGCACAATGCTCATGAGGGATGTTGAACTTTTCTCATGCACTCTCCCGCTAATGAACTACTTAATAAAAGCCTGACTTAATTCTCTGAAGGACCCAATAGAGTTCGGGGGCAAACGACTATACCATCTTTGAGCCATACCCGACAGGGTTTGAGAAAAGGCCCGACACTTAATAGCGTCATTCACGGGCTGCAACAACAGTGCATTAGAGAATGTCCTGACATGATTAGCGGGATCTCCCACTCCATCATAAGCTTTGATAGTGGGCATCTTGAACTTCTTTGAGATATGGACATTCATTATCTCTACAGTGAATGGTGGAGTAGGATCATCAGGATCTCCAAGGGGAAGAAGATTGCTTGGATCAGCTCTTAGGACTACAGCCCTTCTTTGTGACGGACCATCCAGGTCTATGATTGGAGGAGGATTTCTCCCCCTAGGTTGTAATGGGAGTCTAGGAGCCTGGTGCGCCTCCAAGTCGCGCTTCAGCCTTTGAATCTCAGCCTCATGGGCCTTGATTCTCTCCTGCACCTCTTGGGGATTCACCCATCGGGTACTCCTAGGACGTTAGTTGCCATCATCCATCGGCTCTTTGCCAGCACGCCTCCTTCTTGAGGCCACTTCATCATCCGAAGATTCAGAATCTCTCTCAGTATAAGGACCGGAAAATTCCTGATCCTCCGGGATAGGAGCCAAACCTTGAATGTAGGGGGTGTTTGCCTCTGTGCTTCACTTCGTCCTGCATGTCCACTTCCTCCGACCTCGGGGTAAAGGGGCATCCCATACGGGGGGTTAGTGGTCATAATAGTTGAATATTCTTACCCAACGGGTCGAGAATTCATATGTGTATGTAGCTGTTGAAGTTGGGGATTCGTCCCTTGAGGTTGAGATCCAGTTACCCCTATTTGGGCTCCCCCTGGGATAGCGGCATAGGTTGAATGCGGAGGTATATCCACTGTTGACGAAATCACTGGGGTTGTCGCAGCTGGTATACCTCCATGGGTGATGTTGCCACTCTGTGTTCTCGCCATGGTTATTGTTGTGTTTTCCCACAGACGGTGCCAAATGTTATGGATAAAAACTTAGGCTATATTAATTGTTGTATTTAATACTAAGGTTCGGGAGCTCAAGGCCTTTAATGGCTGCTCCCGTGTTTCGTAACTTAACTCTGCCTTTACGAGATGCCTACGTATTTCTGTAATTTAGAGAATCAAGCCAAAAAACATAGTTCTGATTTGTGGGGTGAGGCCCTTATATAGATGTTGAGAGTCCTTGAATTGGACTTGGGCTAGGAGACTTGGTGGTCAAGTTTCAGAATTAGAATGGACTTTGGAGTCCTAAGAAGTAGTAAGCTGATTCCTTATCCCACCAGGTTCCTTGAAGGACAATCTACAAGGATTTATTTCTCCATTAGGACTCATCTTATCAGCTGACTTATCCCTTATTAATTAATTACGAAATTAATTAATATTTAGGGTTTTGGACCTTGTTGGCTGGTCTTCGTTACTGGACCATATCAGGCCTGATTAATTCGACATTAATTATTTTTCTAGGCTATATTTAGGCCCATATCAAAAGCTATATAATATAAGATGGAGGGAGTACTTAATCTGGTTTGTAATTCAATTCGTGCAAACAAAATCTAATCTAAAATGATCTATTACTAATTATCTTAAATTATCTAAATGTATTTTATTTCAAAAATAAATTTTAATTAATATTATTTAATTGTCATTTCACAATTTCATCTTTGTAATAATTTGAATGTCCTGAATTTGGAAAGAAATTCAAATTAAATTAAAATTCAAATCCTGTATCTAAGCTTGGCCAAATTTAAAGTTTCATGTGAAATTTAATTTCAAAATGGACTAATAGAGAATTTAGTGCCTGTTTGGATAACATAAAATTCAACTTAAATGAGGTAGAAATGCATTTCTGACTTAAGCTTCCTATTTGGCAAATTTGAGAAAACCTCATATTTAAAGCATATATGCCCATAAACTGAAAGCAGGTTGTGGTTAACATTCTTCATTTCATTCTAACTTGTTTCTATTCTTTTGTGAACAAATTATTTCTTCTCCTTTTTCCTTCTGGTATATGTATATTTTTATGAGTATTTAAAGTTAAGCTTCTTTTTATTTTCGTAAATAATTTTATTTTATTATTTTTTTTATCATTGGTAACCCGCAGCCGCTATCATTTGGGTGCATACTGGGTAAATCCTACGGGCTCACACAATAACCTGCAATCACGTAAACCGCATTTAAGCGACATGCTCTGACTCATGAGACATAATCATAAATTCTCATACCGTGTGATTTTATTTTTTTATTTAATCTGTATGAATTTAGTTTTTTTGTTTCATGGACCGAAGGTTCAAATACTATTTTTTTACTTTTGATTTGTTTCAAGGATAAATTTATTGTTGTAGTATTTTTTGTAATTTGTAATTTATATTTTAATTTTGTTTCAAAAAATTATAACTTATAAGTTATAATTTACCAAACACGTTATCAACTTATAAGTAATTTATACGTAAAATTATCCAAACACCTAAATAACTTATAAGTTACGATGTTCATATCACTTATACGACACTTTTTAATCTAAGTCATAAATTATATTTTTAAGAAACCCCAAATAGGCCCTTAACAAGAGGCCGCTGATCCCAATCAGTAAAATTATACGTGGTTTCTTTAGAAAACATTACTAAGATATTTTTTTATATTAATAATTTTTATTAATAAATGAAACCTCATTTTAAGTATTATTTTGATTTCATTAATTTTTGCATTCATCATTGTTGATTACTGTTATAACTTATTAATAATTTTTCTTCGGGAGCTGCGTGAAATGCTAAATAGTTGATGTATGTGTTCGTTTATAGTTACCCAAGGTTGCATAAATTCTCATCGTTTAATAAATTTAATTCGTTTAATAAAGATAATTAATTTTTTATGTGAAAAATTTAGTTCGTAATTAATTATAAAAATCAATAAATTTTATGATTTTTCTTACTAATAACTATATATTATATTTTTAAGGGTTACTAGGTCTCATCATATTTTGATTCCACCGAATTTTAGTTTCACACCTAATATCTATTTTATGGTTTCAACGTATTTTGATTTTACTTTTAGATTTCTACTTTAGATTCTTATTTTAAGTAAATTTTTATTTTACTTTTCAATAAAATAAGGAAATATTTACAATTGTATTCAGTGTTCCAGAAACCGCTAGGCGTCCCAGGACGACGAGGGTATAGATATTAATCGGCAAGTCGGAGATTAATCGAATCGATTAATCGGAACATTAATCGGAAGAATATAAATATTATTTTTAATTTTTATAATTATATAGTGTTCAATATGTCAAATAATTATATAATCTTTTTGACCCTCTAAATGACATTTTCTTGGAAAACACGTAACACGAAAGTTGTAGAGAACGAAAAAACTTTCCGAAAAGTCTAGAATCAACGAATTCTGACTTACGATGAATTTTCTACGAATTTTACAAGACTGCTGATTTTTATGGCTAAAAGCCCTACGAATTTTAATACAAAAAGCGAGGAAGACGGATATGGTGTATTTATAATGATACAAAACCCTTTATCTTAACCTACAAGTTATTTATATTAAAATATGATCCAAATTTTAGGCCCATTAGTCTAATTAAAATTTAAATCGTAGTCCTTATCCAATTTTAATACTTTTTATTCTATTATTCTATTATTGATTTAATTTTAAAAATTATGGGATATTACATACTACCCTCCTTAAAAAGAATTTGATCCCCAAATTCATAACAATCCTAAAGTTCGAGATACATCTACCCCATCTACCCCTAATCTACCAAAGGTCAAACTATGGTTCACAAGATCGGATCCTAGGGAATGTACTAGTCTCATACTTAATACACTCCGAAAGACAGCCTGCTCTTGATACCAACTGTAACAGCTCGCACTTCCGGACTATTAATTCTAAAATCGAAACTAAAATCAAATACAATTTCTTGATAAAAAAGTCTATTACAGAGGTGACTATTACAAACGCGCATCTAAAAGTGGAATTCCAAAAGTCAATCTACTCCCATACTAAGTCCTCAAACTTGAATGATATCCAACTCGAACTCTTAGACGAAACCTGAAATTGAAAGAATGAGCTATACAGCCCAGCAAGAGACCAATCGATCCAACTAATTGGCCAAGTAACATGAACACATATAACAAAATATGATACGACATACGAAACAAATACTTTCGATACATATTTTTATTCTTATTCGATACACACAATACACATACCACATAAACAACAATAATTTAAAATCCACAATTCATGCCACGACCACAATAACCCGGTGATAACGGTCCTAAATTTTCATAAAACTGTCACTACAATCCGCTAACTACGGTCCTAAGTTCTTATTCGATATTTTTACAAACCATGACACAAATCAGAGATCTAAAATTATCGTCTAGACAACACACATATACATCGATACATATTCCATTACACATAATAATTTCAAATATATCATCACTTAGGCAAAATTTTGATAACCAAAGATACAGACGTAACACATAATTTTGAAAACACTAGTAAAATCGATCGAAAACTTACTTCACATACTGGTCAGATCTGAATTTACTCATTTTTACCCTCTAAACGACGTTTTCTTGGAAAAACAAAACACGAAAGTTGTAGAGAATGAAAAGAACTTTCCGAAAAGTCTAGAATCAACGAATTCTGACTTACGATGAATTTTCTATGAATTTTACAAGACTGCTGATTTTTTATGGCTAAAAGCCCTACGAATTTTAATACAAAAAGCGAGGAAGACGGATATGGTGTATTTATAATGATACAAAACCCTTTATCTTAACCTACAAGTTACCCATATTAAAATCTGATCCAAATTTTAGGCTCATTAGTCTAATTCAAATTTTAAATCGTAGTCCTTATCCAATTTTAATACTTTTTATAGTATTATTCTATTATTGATCTAATTTTGAAAATTACGGGATATCATAGATTCTTAATGTTGTGCATATGTTGTGTACTTGATGATTTCATAAACAAAACATCTAAGTAGATTTTACTTTGTGAAATTATGTAGCACTCGACGGATAAGAATTATAGTCCCGACGGATGATTAACTTATTGTCCATCGAGTGAGTAGCTTATGTAATAATAAGTTTGTAGCACAGTTATGTATGCACCTTTGTATAGAATCTGTAGTAGCATATAAGTCATGTTGACTTTAACTAGATATGCAGAATAGGTTGATTAATTGTACATAAATGATGTCTTGTAATTCTGCATAAGTGAAATAGAGTCAAGTGCCAAAATAGCTACCGACGGATGATTAACAAAGCCATTGATGGATGATCAAATGACTATCAACGGATGTTTAATATAGTAGTCGACGGATGATCAATTAAACCATCAACGGATGTTCTGAAAGTCGACGGATGATCATATGAAGAATTCAAACAGCAGTTGAACAGTGAAAGCTGACACACAGCCGTCGAGATGTATACAAACACACTGTGGAAGCCCATTAACTGGGTAATAGAGGACGAAAAGCAGCAAAGCTTAAGACTGTTAGATTTTATATTTGTTCAGTCTTTTTGACTTTGTAATCTTGGTATTATATAAACCAAGAGAGTAGCAAATAGAAAAATAACTGAGATAGCTGAGAAACACAAAAACAGAGAAATCTTTGTAAGCAGAATCTTTAGCATTTCCTGTATTCTCAGTAGTTCCATTTGTAAGCATCTGTGAGCATTTCTGCACACAGAGTCCTCTCGATATATTATATATATCTCTGGTGGAATTGTTTAAATCCACCAGAAAGTTTTTAAAGACTCTTGTTTTTAATTACTTATGTTTTGATTCAATTAAGTTTACATTCCGCATTGTGCTAATCAAAACAAATATATCTATAATCGAGTTGAACATTTTTATTTCAAGAAAAAGGTTCAAGAATTCCATTCAACCCCCCTTCTGTAATTCTTGCTATATTGTTAAAGGACTAACAATTGGTATCAGAGCAAGCTCTTAATCTACAAAGAGTTTAAAGATCAAAACAATTCAGCAAGATGAACAAGAAAGATGTTGGAGTCAAGATTCCTTTTCTTGATAAAGATAATTATCATCATTGGAAGGTAAAGATGCATCTTCATATGCTTTCTCAAGATGAGGCCTATGTGGACTGCATAGAAAGAGGCCCTCATGTTCCAATGAGAGCTGCTACAGGAAACGAGCCATCTGTTCCAAAGCCAAGGCATGAATGGTCTGATCCTGACATTGAACAAGTCAGGAAAGATAAAAAGGCCATGAACATTCTGTTCAATAGTGTTGATGCAGATATGTTTGATAACATCATCAACTGCAAAACTGCCAAGGAAGTTTGGGACACAATACAGATAATTTGTGATGGCACTGAGCAAGTTAGAGAAAATAAAATACAGCTCCTGATTCAGCAATATGAGCATTTTCATAATGAAGAAAGTGAGTTACTCACTGACATTTTTAGTAGATTCCAAAAACTACTAAATGCTCTTAAGTTGCATGGAAGAGTCTATCAGACTAAAGACTCCAATCTGAAATTTCTCAGATCTCTTCCAAAGGAATGGAAACCAATGACAGTCTCATTGAGAAACTCACAAGATTATAAGGACTTTACTTTGGACAGACTGTATGGCCTTCTGAAGACCTATGAGCTTGAGATAGAGCGGGATGAAAGGATGGAGAGAGGAAAGAAGAAAGGAGGATCTATTGCACTAGTTGTTGATCTGGAAAAGGAGAAGGAAGTGAAGATGGAAGCTGTAGAATCAACTTCAAAGGTCTGTGAGAATAAGGGTAAGGGGCTAGCTGCAGAAAGTGAAGAATCATTGAGCCAAGATGACATGGAGGACATTGATGAGCACCTAGCATTTCTTTCAAGGAGATTTTCCAAGCTCAAGTTCAAAAAGAACTTTGGAGCAGCCAAGCCAAATAGAAACATGGTGGATAAGTCAAAATTCAAATGTTTCAAATGTGGCTTGGCAGGGCATTTTGCAAATGAGTGTAGAAAGTTAGATTCCAGTAAGAAAAGGTTTGAGTCTATGGATTATAAGCAAAAATACTTTGATCTACTCAAACAAAAGGAAAGGGCTTTTATTACACAAGAGAATGACTGGGCAGCAGATGGTTTAGATGAAGATGAAGATGTCAGCTATGTCGATCTAGCCCTAATGGCCAAGTCTGATGAAACAGAGACAAGTTCCTCAAGCAATCAGGTAATCACTACAAACCTTGCACATTTATCTAAAGCTGAGTGTAATGATGCCATAAATGACATGTCTACAGAATTGTATCATTTGTGTAATGATGCCATAAATGACATGTCTACAGAATTGTATCATTTGCGTGTTACACTTAAATCTCTCACTAAAGAAAATGCTAAAATCAAAGAAAACAACTTGTTTTTAAGTGAGAGGAATAATGTGCTTGAGTCTCAGTTTGTTGAGTTTGAGAAACTAAAAATTGAGTGTAAGATTGCCAAGGAGGAATTAACTGAGTCCTTGAAAAAGGAAGAAATTTTGAAGAAGCAGCTCGAGCGTGAACAAGAGGTGATTAAAGCATGGAAAACATCCAGGGATGTTCATGCTCAAATCACCAAAGTTCAAGGAATTGAGTCTTTTGGTGATGAAGCCTGGAAAAAGAATAAAGAGAAACTAGAACCTATTTTGGTAGATGGGTTGCTGACAGATGTAGACTCGACGGATGATGAGGACTATCCGTCGGATAACAAAAAGTGTTATCCGTCGAATGATAAAAATCCTCATCCGTCGGCTGTAAGCAAACCCATTAGCAAAGCCAAATTAATCAAGCTAAATGATAAGTATGGGTCTGTTTCCAAGAACTTTGTTTCAGGAGAGTCAAGTCAAGCTAAGAAAGGGAAAAAGGCTAATGTTGGTCACATGACTGTCAAACAGTTAAATGACAGACTTGAGAAAATAGAGGTAAAAACAAAGACTAAAAAGAAAAATAATAGGAATGGTAAAGTAGGGATTAACAAACACAATAACTACACACCTGATAAATATGCTCCTAGAAAAATATGTGTCAAGTGTGGTAGTGTAAATCATTTGTCTGTTAATTGCAAATCTGTCATGCCTACTCCCATGTCTGTTCAGCCTTAATTTCCTAACATGAATGCCATGCCTCCCATGCCTGTTAATGCTATGCCTACACAGAATATGAATGCACAGTTTGCTAATATGCCATTTGTACCTAATCCATATTATGCTGCATACAATATGCCTCAAATGCCATTTAGCATGCCTTACTGGAATAACATGTTTGCACCAAGCATGCCATTCCCTGTTAGCCATAACATGCATGATAATTCTGTTGCATTTAGTGGTTTCAAAGGTACAACCCAATTGACTAAGGAAGAATCTGAAATTCCTAAGTCAAATGAGATAAAACCTAAGAAACAGAAGAAGAAAGCTAACAAGGCAGGACCCAAGGAAACTTGGGTACCAAAATCAACTTGATTTGATTTTGATGTATGCAGGGAAATAGAAAGAATCTTTGGTACTTGGATAGTGGTTGTTAAAGACACATGACTAGTGATTCTACCCTGCTCATAGAGTTTAAGGAGAGAGCTGGCCCAAGTATTACTTTTGGAGATGACAACAAAGGTTATACTGTGGGATATGGCTTGATTTCAAAGGACAATGTCATCATTGAAGAGGTTGCCTTAGTGGATGGTCTCAAACACAATCTGTTGAGTATCAGCCAGCTTTGTGATAAAGGCAACTCAGTAACCTTCAATAAAGAAGCCTGTGTTGTGACTAATAATCAAAACAACAAAGTGGTTCTCACTGGTGTGAGAAGAGGAAATGTGTACCTAGCTGACTTCAACTCAACTAAAGCAGAATCTGTAACTTGTCTTCTCAGTAAAGCAAGTCAAGATGAAAGTTGGCTATGGCACAAGAAGCTATCCCATTTAAACTTCAAGACCATGAATGAGCTGGTAAAGAAAGAACTAGTAAGAGGCATTCCTCTAGTGGAGTTTACAAAGGATGGACTGTGTGATGCCTGCCAAAAAGGGAAGCAGATCAAAGCATCATCCAGGAAGAAACTTGGTTCAGCAATTGAAGAGTCTCTGCAACTGCTTCACATGGACCTGTTTGGACCCGTCAATGTATTGTCAATTTCAAAGAAAATATTTTGCCTAGTAATTGTAGATGATTTTTCAAAGTTCTCTTGGACATATTTCCTAAAGTCTAAAGATGAGGCTAGTGAAATCATCATCAATCACATAAGGCAAGTTAACAATCATCCTGATTTCAAAGTTAGAAGAATCAGGAGTGACAATGAAACTGAGTTCAAGAACTATGTCATGAGAGCATTTTGTGAGGAAAATGGAATCTTACATGAGTTCTTAGCAGCAAGGACTCCACAACAGAATGGAGTAGTGGAAAGGAAGAACAGATCACTTATTGAAGCTGCAAGGACAATGCTTGAAGAATCAAAATTACCAACATATTTCTGGGCTGAAGCTGTAAACACTGCATGCTACACTCAGAACATCTCTCTGATAATCAAGCAAGATGCATGACTCCTTATCAATTGTTTAAGAACAAGAAGCCAACTCTAAACTTTCTTCATGTCTTTGGTTGTAAATGCTATATTCTGAGAAATCAAACTGATCAAAATGGGAAGTTTGATGCTAAAGCAGATGAAGGAATTTTTGTTGGATATGCTGTTGGTAAAGCATATAGAGTCTACAATCTAAGAACCAACATTGTTGTGGAATCTATACATGTTGTGTTTGATGATAAAAAGATTGAAGGACTGAAAGATGGAGATTACCATGAGAGCCTCAAATTCGACAATGTTGAGATGGTCAGTGATGGAAGTGATGGTGAAAGTGATCAAGAAACAGTGTCTAAGGATAATGCAGACAAATCTACCACCAATGAAGCACAAAACTCAACATCCATCGAGTTACAAAATGCTTCATCTGTCGGAAGGCAATCTGTGTTATCCGTCGGTAGACAACCTGCCTCATCCGTCGGTACTCAAAATTCACCATCCGCCGGGTTATCAAAAGGAGCAGGAAGTCAAGGCAGATCATCCATAGAAAGTACCCCTTTCTCAAATCAAAGATCCACAAACTCAGGGGGAGTTTCTAGCAACAAAAACTTAATCACACATCAAGATAACATTGAGGTCTCTTCATCTAGAGCTAATCTACCTCAACCAAGGAAATGGACAAAAGATCACCCCTTTGAACTGATTATTGGTGATGTTTCTTCTAGAGTTCAAACCAGGAGAGCAACTCAAGAAGAATGTCTATACATCAGCTTTCTGTCAAAGGAAGAACCAAAGAAGGTAGAAGAAGCCTTGTTAGATCCTGATTGGATTTTAGCTATGCAGGAGGAGCTAAACCAATTTGAAAGGAATAAAGTATGGAAGCTGGTACCCAAGCCTAAAGGAAAGAATCCAATAGACACCAAATGGGTATTCAGAAACAAGATGGATGAAAATGGCATAGTAGTAAGGAACAAAGCCAGATTGGTTGCTAAAGGTTATTTACAGCAAGAAGGAATATATTTTGATGAAACATTTGCTCCTGTTGCAAGACTTGAAGCCATCAGAATCTTCTTAGCCTATGCAGCCCATGCCAATTTCAAGGTCTATCAAATGGATGTTAAAAGTGCCTTTCTGAATGGAGATTTGGAGGAAGAAGTGTATGTCAGTCAACCTCCTGGCTTTGAAGATCCAAATTTTCCAGAATATGTCTATTATCTACTGAAAGCACTTTATGGACTGAAGCAAGCACCTAGAGCCTGGTATGACACTTTATCAAAGTTCCTTTTGGAAAATCACTTCACAAGAGGTACTGTAGATAAAATTTTATTTTTCAGAAATGTTAATGGCTCTAGCATACTTGTTCAAATTTATGTAGATGATATTATTTTTGGCTCTACAGATGAAAAACTTTGTAAAAAGTTTGCCAAACTGATGCAAAGTAAGTATGAAATGAGTATGATGGGAGAACTAACTTACTTTCTTGGTTTACAAGTTAAGCAAGTTAGTGATGGAATATTCATTAGTCAAACTAAATATATTTTTGATCTCTTAAAGAAGTTTGATCTAATGGATTGCACATCTGCAAAAACTCCCATGGCCACTGCAACTAAGCTTGAACTAAACACTACTGAAAAGTCTATGGATATTTCAAGCTATAGAGTCATGGTTGGCTCACTTCTGTACTTAACAGCTAGTAGGCCAGATATAATGTTTGCTACATGTTTATGTGCTAGATTTCAGGCTGATCCTAGAGAGTCTCACTTGATAGCTATTAAGAGAATTTTCAGATATCTCAAGGGAACACTAAAACTTGGCATTTGATATCCTAGAGATTCTGGTTTTGATCTAACTGGCTATTCAGATGCAGATTATGCAGGTTGCAGAATTGACAGAAAAAGCACAACAGGAACTTGTCAATTTCTAGGAATTAAGCTTGTGTCCTGGTTCAGTAAAAAGCAAAATTCAGTTTCTACTTCTATAGCTGAAGCTGAATATATTGATGCTGGCAGTTGTTGTGCACAGATTTTATGGATGAAAAATCAAATGCTAGACTATGGTTTGCAAGTTGAGAGGATTCATATTTTCTGTGATAACACAAGTGCAATTGCCATCACTGAAAATCCAGTGCAACATTCAAGGACAAAGCACATAGACATCAAGTACCATTTCATATGGGAACATGTAATGAATGGTACTGTAGAGTTACATTTTGTTCCAAGTGAGAAGCAACTTGCAGATATATTTACCAAGCCACTGGATGAATCCACCTTTTCTAGGTTGGCAAGTGAGTTAGGTATGCTTAATTACTCTTGAATCTATCTGAGTTATTTTGCAAGTTGATATGTAGCCAGAAATTTAACTGATTTTTAGTCATGAGTGAAATTTTGGCTAAGTCAAAATTTGCATCTCGACGGATGACCATTATCCATCGAGTTGTGTCATCCGTCGATGTACTATGTGCAAATAAAAATCAATTACTTTTCTGGAATCTTTTAAAACTCGACGGATAACAGTTTATCCTCATCCGTCGAAGTGTCTAAATCTTAACCGTTAATTCCCTGAACATTATCCATCGAGTATACTTACAGTTTGTAAGCATTAGACGACGAATAATGGGTGGAATTTTCACAGTTTATTTTTAAACGGCTAATTTAGGCAATTTCTATTGGGTAATTTACTTTTCTTTATTATTTTCATCCGTTGTTTTTGAGATAGTATAAAAGCTTGTTTCATTTCAATTATTTTCTTTTATCATTCTCAAATTCAACTGCTTTTATTTTATTCTCTCTCAAGCAAATATCCTCTTTCTCTTCAAGCTTTCATTCTCTAACAATGGCACCTGTAGTAAAGATTATGTCTCAGACTGGGTTCATTTATGAGAAGAACAACTTCACTGCTTTGGTCAATAAGGGTATTCAGGAATCAGAAGACTATCACAAGATGATGGACTTCATGAAGAACTGCAAGTTAAGTTATGCCATGATTGAATCACCCACAATTTACTGTGAAGTTGTTGAAGAGATGTGGACCACTACAATCTACAACTCTACTGACAAAATTATCACTCTAACTATCAAAGGTAATGAGTTTTGTATCAATAGTGATGTGATAAAAGTATGTTTCAAAATTCCTGATGATAATGTAACTTCACCACACACTGACACTGATATTATCAATATGCTTAATTCCATGCATTATGCACTTCCTACTACTAAGCTAAGTGAGATTAGAAGATTAGGTCTTAGGAAGGAATGAAGTTTCATGTGTGATGTTGTGACTAAAGTTTTCTCTGGAAAAGTCAGTAATTTTGATTCTGTGAACATTTCTATGCTTAACATGCTATACATGCTAGTTACAGATAAATTTTACAATTTCAGTGACCTTGTCTTGTATGAGTTAGGTTTTAAACTAGGTGAGTTAGCCAAAAGGGGAAAGAATGTATATTATGCTAGATTTTTCATGATATTGGCTAACCATCTTTGTCAAGAGATTGTACTTGAGAACTCAAACAACAAATTAGCTTGTTGGGTTCAAGAGAGAAGAATCATTACAGATTTGAACAGAGTCAACCATCATAGGGATGTGCCAATGTTCTACTTTCCTGTAATGCAGACACCTCAGGTAAGTGAGGTAAGTTCATCCATACCCTCAACTATTCCAATCTCCTCAATTTCTTTGAGTTCAGGAGTAGCTATGGAAACTGTGACAATGACCAAACAGTTGCCTACCAAAGCTGCCAAAACTACTGTAATTTCTAAATCCAAGTCAAAGAAAACCCCCTCTGGTATCTCTCAAAAGGTACCAGTTGAAAAATCTACCAAAGCCAAAGAGGGGAGTGTGAAGGAGGGTCAGTTAGGTGAGGGAAGGGGTGAACATCAAAGAAACCCCAAGGATAAGGTTGGAGAGTTGAGTGAATACCAGCCTAGCCACACTGCAGTTTCCCAACAAACTGCAGTGCTTAAAAAGGACAAAAGCTTACTTCTAGCTGCATCCTCCCAAAAGGATGTGGCTATTGAACAAAGCTCTCAGCCAAGAGCACATGCCAAAAGGGTTAGGGACACAAGCTCACCCCAAACTTACACAAAAAAGAAGAAATCCAAAACAACTGGGGATGCACAGGGCACACACACAGTGCAAACTGGTGCTAAAGACACAGTCCCTGCACTTTCTCAAATTCAGATTGATGTGGCTCCAATAAATGTGGAGTCACAGCCAAAATCTCTTATAATAGAAGCCTCTGAAACACCATACTCACCAACAAAATCTCTGGAAGTGGATATGATAAACACTTCAATTCCTGATTCCCCTTCTTTAACTCTGTTGGGGAAGCCAAAATCTAGTGCAAGTGAGCATCATCTTTTAGATGATTTGTTGGCTCACTTGCCAATTCTTTCAGATACTATTGTGACATCTGTGCCTCAAATAACTTCAATCAACACAGAGTCAACAATAGTTTCTCTTCCCACCTCATTCATTTCTACTCTCTCGATGGATATTGCTCATCCGTCGAGTAGTGATTGTATCCTGATGGATAAGCTTAACAGCAGTTATCCGTCGGATAGCTTTACCACTCACCCGATGGATATCACTTATCCGTCGAGTGTCTTTGCATAACTTCAAACTTCAATCATTTCTAGTGCAGAGAATTTAATGGTAATACAGTCACTCTTAGGACTGAGAGAGGAGCGTGCATTAAGTGAGAGGCTGGGTTGCTCCCAGGCAAAAGGAGAGGAAAAGAGTGAATCACAACAATCCATTTATTCAGGATTGGAAAAAGTGAGTGAGAGGAGTCCCACCTTAGTAGGTGAAGGTGAGGGTGTGAGGGTGGGGAGCCAGGGTGAGACCCTGATGCAACAAAAGAGAGATTATGAGAGAAAGGCAGGTAGAGGAGAAATAAGGGTGGATCCAGCCATTGCTAGTGAGTCAATGATTGTGGATGATGCTGAAAAGGAAAGACAATTTCAGCAACATTACAAAGCTGAAATCGATAACATTTCCTTGGATGCTGACACTTTTACTCATCCGGTGTCAGCCTATCAATTATTGGCTGCTCAGGGCAATGTGAAGGCAGAACATACTTTGAATCTAGTACACACCTCAGAATCTCTTCAAAGAGATAAAGCTGTTGTCAATAGGATGCCTTCTCAAACTGGTGATCCATCTGAAGAATTTGGAGTGAATTCTAATGATGATGACTCTGTTTCTTTGGATGGAAGCATGAAGTTAGGGGGAGATGAAGGCCCAAGTTCTGTTTTAAATTTACCTGGATGGACATGGGCAAAGGAATTTACACTAGGACAATTTGATGTGTCTTTGGTCAAGCAAGTGGTGGCTATTCAAAAGGCCCTTCAGGAGACTTCAGATGCTGGTACCAAGGCTATTCTTCAAGCTCACCTAGACTCTCTACATCTCATGAAGATCCGGCACTTAAGACAGAATATGAGTGTGGATGAACTAAAAAGAGATATAGCTGACTTGAAGACATACAATTCTGAGAAGTTGGATTCAGTAATGCCATATGGTACCATGCAAGATCTACTACTGAGATTAAGGAGAGAATCAGATTCTGAAAAGAAGCTAGCCAAGTTGGAAAACAGAGTTCAAGTTATTGAGAATTCAGTGGCTATCCTTCTTTAAAATCAACAGACTCAGACAAATCTTCTTATGCAACTGGCTAAAGCACAAGGCCTAACTCCTCAACTTGATGATAACAAAAAGGGGGGAGAGAATCAAGTAAGGGGAGAAAGGACCAACTGAGGGGGAGAAACTTCAAGTCCAAATCAGCAAAGTAATTGTACCTTCAATTACAATCTCCAAGCCAACAGTTGCAGATGGTATAGATCTAATTAAAGCAGCAGCAACAGCAAATTTGAAAGTTTCTGAAAAAGGAAAGTTGAGTTTGATCAACTGGAATAAGATTGATGAGGAGATACAGAAAAAGTTTAAACTAGTCAAGGAGCCAGTTCAGTCAGCCATCCATCACTCTCATGCCAAGCCAATCAGTGTGAATGAGATGAGCATGAACTATCTGGAAAAAGGACAATCTTCCTGCATCAAGTCTACAAAGGCTGAAATAATTCTTAAACCAAGGGCAAATTATCCTAAATCATCTGGGAAGAACCTTATGGACACTGTGTATGAGACACCCAAGCCTGATGAAAAGAAGCTTTTGTCAAGATCTATTGTCTTCTATAAAGATCTAGCTAATTCAGCTTCAAAAAGGAGAATTGCTAAGATATTCAGAAATGGAAAGGAAATTTGTGTGGTAGCTGGACATCCACAATTTGCTCAAGCAAAGAAAGAAGAAAAAGCCAGATTAAAGCAGGAAAAGAGGCAAGCTGCTCTAGATGCAAAGAAGTCTAAACAAAAGAAAGAACAGATTGCTATCTTGGCCAAGCTACAGGCTGTAAACTCTTCTCAACAAATTCCCTCTCAACCATCTGAAGCTGCTGAATCAAAGAAGAAAATTGAAGAACAGAAGAAATCCCCAAGGAAGAAAGAATTGGCTAGAAGAACAAAATGGAAACTGGATGTTGTTAACAAGGAATTGGAAGATCAATTTCCTAAGGAATCCACTCAAACTACAACTCAAGCATCAAAGCCCTCTGTGGTATTTGAAGACATAAGGGTGGTGGATCCCTATAGGAACATACATGGTGAACCTATTGTGCCAAAGGATGAGCCAATAGAGTGGGATAAAATACCAATTCCTGACTTCAACTTACCAATCCTTAGCAAGCCAAAAAGGACAAAGTCAATGGCAGTCAAGAAAGTAAAGCTGTCACCTCTCAAATCCAAGTCAGTAGTTAAAGCTCAACCCAAGGTCAACAGGGGAGACTACTTGTACTTGTGTGACATCAAAGAATTTTCAGATCTAAATCTTTATCTGGATGAACTGGATGAAGTAAGGGCAATTGATGCATACAGAAACCTACATAAAAGGTTGGTGTTCAAGTACAAAAGAGGAAGGGAGATTTAGTGGCCACTTCACAGGATTCTTCAAGAAAGCCAAGCTGTGCTGATTAAAGTCTATTCATCCTTCAAGAAAAACTTTGGGTTCAATGTAATTGCAAGAAGATTAGTATTGAAGAAGATTGAAGAGCTGAGGAGTGTTAGAGCTAAAGATGCACTCCCAAAGACACTAATCATGCCATATACAGGGAGAAGAGTGCATCTAAGGCCCTACTGGATGATGGAATTCATGGATGACAAGGGTGTGAGAAGATTCTTCAGATTAGAAGACCAACTGAGTATCTCTAGCAATGAGACTCTCTTGGAAATGCAAGAAAAGCTAGATCTCTCAGAATCTGATGAACTGGAATTCCACAGGCAGCTCCAGAATCAAATTGAGGAAAATAACAGAAAGTTTGAAAGAAGATCCAGACCTTCAAGGAACTAGAAAAATCTGCTCAGGCTAGAGGAGCATCTTGAATTGACTGTGAGCCAAACCTTGTACATTTTGTTTAGTTGAAGCACTTTCAGTTTATCTACTTATCTTTAAAGATGTATGTTCAGGATGTTTTGTTATCATCAAGTATCTCTTAATTATGGCTACAATTTCAGTAGACATAAATTGGGGGAGATTGTTGTGCATATGTTGTGTACTTGATGATTTCATAAATAAAACATCTAAGTAGATTTTACTTAGTGAAATTATGTAGCACTCGACGGATAAGAATTATAGTCCCGACGGATAACTCATTATAGTCCCGACGGATGATTAACTTATTATCCATCGAGTGAGTAGCTTATGTAATAATAAGTTTGTAGCACAGTTATGTATGCACCTTTGTATAGAATCTGTAGTAGCATATAAGTCATGTTGACTTTAACTAGATATGCAGAATAGGTTGATTAATTGTACATAAATGATGTCTTGTAATTCTGCATAAGTGAAATAGAGTCAAGTGTCAAAATAGCTACCGACGGATGATTAACAAAGCCATTGACGGATGATCAAATGACTATCAACGAATGTTTAATATAGTAATCGACGGATGATCAATTAAACCATCAACGGATGTTCTGAAAGTCGACGAATGATCATATGAAGAATTCAAACAGCAGTTGAACAGTGAAAGCTGACACACAGCCGTCGAGATGTATAGAACCACACTGTGGAAGCCCATTAACTGGGTAATAGAGGACGAAAAGCAGCAAAGCTTAAGACTGTTAGATTTTATATTTGTTCAGTCTTTTTGACTTTGTAATCTTGGTATTATATAAACCAAGAGAGTAGCAAATAGAAAAATAACTGAGATAGCTGAGAAACACAAAAACAGAAAAATCTTTGTAAGCATAATCTTTAGCATTTCATGTATTCTCAGTAGTTCCATTTGTAAGCAGCTGTGAGCATTTCTGAACACAGAGTCCTCTCGATATATTATATATATCTCTGGTGGAATTGTTTAAATCCACCAGAAAGTTTTTAAAGACTCTTGTTTTTAATTACTTATGTTTTGATTCAATTAAGTTTACATTCCGCATTGTGCTAATCAAAACAAATATATCTATAATCGAGTTGAACATTTTTATTTCAAGAAAAAGGTTCAAGAATTTCATTCAACTCCCCTTCTGTAATTCTTGCTATATTGTTAAGGGACTAATACTTAAAACATTGATTGTACATTATTACAATACTTTAATGTTCCATAAAGTTCATTAACAAGCGAATTTCCTTTTTGGTGGTACTTTGATTTCACCATGCTTTTGAATTCGCCATGGTTTGATTTTACTTGTGAATTTTTATTTTACGTAGAATATCATTTTACTATTCTAAAATATACTGAAATAGTTAGAACCGTATTATAATTACTATAACTAATATTCAGTAAAATGCCATATTATTTTACATAAAATAATAAAATTCTTCAAATACTAATATAATTATAATTTTATTTCTTTATTTTGGTTTCACCCATAAATTCCTAATTCAAATAGAGATATATGTTACTTTTTAATGAAATAAAAAAAATTTGTTGTCATATTATAATTATGATAATTATATTCCTTGTTGAATTTTTTTATAAATTTGAAATAAAAATTGTTCAAATTATATTATAATTAGAATACTTTTATTTCCCATTGAACTTTATATTATTTTTTAAAGAGATATTACATGATTTCACCGTATTTTTGTTTCACCCCAACCCCTTTTGGTAATACTTGATTTCACTATATTGTGGTGAAAACCTCTGAATTTTTATTTTACGTAGAGTTATATATTATTTTTAATGAAATAATAAAACTTTTGAAATCGTGTTATAATTACTTAATTCTTCTCTCCGCAAAATTTTATATTAATTTTTATTAAAAATTATAAATTGTATTATAATTTTAACTTTCTATTTCATAAACTTTTTCTGTATCGTTTCAATTTTATCGGATGTCACCGAAAGACTCTCTGTTACTTTTTAATGATATAGTACTTAGATTTTAAATTATAATATATTAACTATACTTCTATTTTTCATAAAATTCTATATTATTTTATTGAAATATTTAATTTGTTCGGATTCTATTATAGTTTCAATTCTTCTATTTCACTTGGGGATCTTTATTATTCTTCTAAATATATACTACTTGATTTTACCAATTTTTGATTCAACCGTATAATAAATACATTAAGCTTATAATATTAATATAAATAAATTTAATAAATTTTTTCGCTTCATGCTTAGTGTAAGACCCTTAGGCTGGATTTCATTTTGGGATCGAGATTGGGCGCCAGGCGGCGACACGTACTAGTCGCCAGGCGAGGACAAGGATTGGGCGTCGGGCGGCGACACGGACTAGTCGCTAGGAAGAAATACAGACTTGAGCTGCTGTGTTTATGTGGGATTGTTGGTTGGTCTAATTGTGGGCGACACTGAGCTGAGAGCTAAGTTGGGAGTCCAAGATGACTAAGGCATGGTCAAAACTGTAGGCACATGTGTGGCACATGGTGGCTGAGATATATATGCATTATATATATGCATAAGTGCTGGAATATGCACTAGTGGGTGGTTGGGATAACTACATTGCAGTTATGGTTCAAGACTTGGTGGGAAATAACTGATTGGAGGCATTCAAAATCAGGGAACCGCTTGTAACCGCCGGCAGTTGCTTCTGTTGGGGTTGTGTGGGCTGCGTGGGCAGTTGGCTTTGTTGGGGCTGTGTGGATCAGACTCCTATATATAAATAGATAGGCATTGTGAGAATGTAATCTATGTATGTAGGCTTGTATGCACTAAACATTTATCCATATGTTAGGTAGTAGGGAAAAGTTTGTAAACATATGTTTGGTTGTATTATTATGCTAGGCAGTAGCACAAGTCTGTAAACATAATCGAGTTGTATCCTTATATTGTTGGTTAATAGAAGGTTGGGCATTCAGGCTCGTAAGTTGCCGTGTCTTACATTTGCTTGGTAATTAGACACACTTGCACACACGATTGGTTCCTGTTGTGCGTTGGTTCAATATCATATCCGCTGTACTTGGGTTTTCTGGGGTTGCTGGTGCTGCCGGGTTTGCTGGGCAACAACTTCTCGGAAGGCTGACTACTTGGACGCCTAGGTCGGTGACTGAGTAGGTCACACTGATCAAAGAATTCAGGGTTGAAAATCTGACCCGTGACACTTAGCACGGTTTTATTTCCCAGTTTAAGACGAACGTGAGAAATCTGACATCTGACCTATCATGCACATCAGTTCACTTCGATTATGTTTTATCAAAAATTGGATGAATTTAATAAAAGTCAAACAAATAAAGAAATGCAGGAGTCATTGTTTATTGAGTCTTTGGAAGAAGATTTAGTCTTCGTTCAAAGTTTATTACAGTCAATAGATTGGTTGGAAGGAATATTTTGCGAAAATTCGAGGAAGTTATTAGACGTATACACTAATAATACATGCATATATTAGTCATGATTAATGAATATCACAATTTGCATATAGAATTGTAATTAAAAAAGAAGTTTCCTGTAAAATTTGACCGTAAATGTGTCGTCTCAAACTCAAAGCACATTCCTGGACCACATTAATATTCCATACATTGGATTGTCCAAGTTTTTAGGTCCACTAGTTCCGGAGACAATCCTAGTTTTCTTTCTTCATTACTACTTTCAATGTTTGACTGAAAACATCTGTATTATAAGCATAAGCCAAAATCCTCTATTTTTGTTTGTCGATCGGTTGTTTGGCACAGTTTTTTGGTATGGTAAATAAAAATTATAAGATCTCAAATCAGATAAATGACAATCATTAGATACCATAATAAAATAATATTATATTAATATTAAAATAAATAATAATTGTCAAATCTAAAATCAGATTGATAACAACCGTTGGATTAAATAATAAAATAATATTATATTAATATTTAAACTGTTCTCATGATTCAGGATTCGAATCCGTTAAGAGTGTATTATATTTAAACTTTTATGTTCTTTGTTTTAACAATTTCCACAGTTTTAGGTTTCGAGTTCAGTGAACAACATATTATATTATATTATTTATTTTCGGTGAAGTCTCAAATTATCATAAAATATATATTATTATAACTTATTATGTTCTTCATTTTTATTTTTCAACTATTGAAATATATTTTTAATTGAAATATATTTTAAGATAAAATATATTTTATTAAAAATTATTAAAAGCAATATGTGTATGGCACGAGTTATAGACTAGTATCTATATTGATTATAATAACCGGAATGAGGTATAATTTGGTTCAACGATTATCCCCTAATTTTGATTATTAAATAAATAAATAAATAGTGTTATATATCCACTAAACTACTAAATTGTTAAATTACTAGATATAATCTACTTATTATTCTAAATTTCTACCATTATTATTAAAAATAAAAAAAATAATGATATATAACCGCGAAACTACAAAATTCTTTAACTACTATCCTACTAAACTACGATCACATATTATCCTATTATTTTTTTTATAAATTTATAGTTATTATATATTTTTATAAAAAAATTAAAATTATAATATAACAGTAAAATAAAATTTTTAAATATTAATGAGACTCGTGCGATGCACGGGGTCTATGCTAATTGATAGTAAACATCGAAATTAACTATCACCTCCTCTGGTCATATAGTGCTTGGTTTTGTGAGTTTTTTGGTCTTTTATATCAGATTATGATTTATCACAATTAGAAATACCGATATATGACACGTGAACACGGTATAAAATGACACGAATAATTAGTGTTTGAGTTCAAAAATTTGGTATATGAACACGAAAGTACACGAATACGAAAAACACGAATATAATTAGTGTCAGATTTGGATTTCCAATATAAGTATACGACACGGAACGAAAGTAAATGGAACAAATAAATAATTAAATTTTTAAAAATATATTATATATATATATATATACTAAATACCAAATGTGAAATTTACCTATTCTAAATAACATATATATAATTATAAATACTAAAATATACTTTATTGTTTCTTGACTACTTGAGTAAGCACTTCACTATTTAATTATCTATTATATATTTTAACAATTAATATTTTTCGTATATAATCCGTGTACTTTAGTGTACTACAGCAGGTAAATACGAATATATTAGTTCCGGGTTACTGTCACCAAATTGACATACGAATACAAATCTGGGTCGAGTTTGAGTAAGATTTAGTATACGAAAATACGCGTGTATACGACACGGAACGTTGTAAGGTGTAATCACAATTATGTTTAAGAATACAGGTCTAACGTTAATGATCACAGAAATTATCAGATAAATATGGCACAACGTATTGTTTTTATTCAAACTAGAAAATTTATTTTACCAGAAATTATCAGATAGATACACAATTTTAATACAAAAAAGAGAGTAAATTTCAATAATATTTATTTATAACATCTTTGGAAAGGCTTTGTAAATCCTCAAAATCTCTAGGTTTTCATCATCAAATTATAAAAACTATGACTACAAAATGAAGTTTAATGACAAAGATCGAGAATTAAGATGATGGTCGAGGGAAGTTATTGTAAATACTGGTGTCACTTGACACACCATGAACAACTAGTGTATATCCACCGCTGCCGGCATACAACTACTCTTATATGTGCTGAGCCCCAAAAGAACATAATACCGGATTCGAGTAAAAGTTGGATTTAATCGACCAAATTTCTAAATGTTGAGTGAAAAATGGCACAACGAGAATTGGCTGGATCTATAGCCGAGTTCAATAGAGTGAGTTATGATATGTTCTTTTTTCGTTGATTTAACATTCGAGTATACAATATAAAAAAGATTTGAACAATGTTGTTATGAGGTGAATGTTGTTAGTTGCTTCAAGCCTCTGCTACTTAATCATATGTGATGTGGTACTTCATACAGTTTATGGTAATTCCTATTTCCAGATTCATCCTCAACCTGTATCACTTATTCCATACAAGTCTACAATCAACGATCACAAATCAAATGCATAATGTCTAGGAGAATATATAGCAACAGCTGAATATGCGACGGCTCAGGAACAGAGGCGAGTTGGTTTTACAAGAACAGTATCAAAGTTGTTAAACAAAGTATTAGAAACGACAACTGGAGTACTGCAGTTTGATGAGCTAGTAACATATATGAAGAGCCAGTCTTAAAAGTATTGTGAAATTGTATACTATCGTCTATGAAATCAAAATCAACTAGAATGGAAAGGAAAGAAGAAATCAATATTCAAGACAAATCTTAATCATTACAAGAAACATTCACAAATGCAAGCAAATAGTTGCAATGGCTCTTGACCGTGGAAATCTCAGATGCTACGAGGTATCACCGACTATACAAAGAGGCTGCCATACTGAGATGTAAAAATCCTAGTACAGCAAGAGGCGTTTGTTACTTGTCCAAAAAATCTGTGCCCAACTATATTATGATTCTTGCATGAACCTATAGCCTGATGAATGTAAAACATAGGTATAATCAACTCAGCAACTCCACTTCAACTTCAATGCAAAACAGAGATTTTGAACCTCATCACAAATCAAAATAGATATATACTACCCCCCTTTAAATCCTTATCCCAGCCTCATTTCGCCACTGATTTTTCGGTGTTCATCAAATTCGATGAGTTGTAACTGGTTACTTGACATGACACCTTGAGGTTTTATGAGTTGTCTGTTGACTGGTTACTTCTTTACCTTTGTGTCAGCTTTGCACAAATCTGACTCTTAATAGACATATTAGTAATGTTCCAAACAAGACTTTACAAACTGTCAATAATCTAGATACATGTTCTTTTATTTGTATACGGATGTTCCACCGTTTTGCTTTATTATTTCCTACTTGCACCGTCGTTTCTTTACTTTTTAGCTTATTTCCTGCTCTTACCTCCGTTTTGTTTTACTTTTTAGTGTATTTCCTACTTTCACCTAATATAAATTCCTTGCAAGTAGGTCCCTCAAACTCCAAAAATCTTGGATCAAGTTAAAGCATCTCCTACAAACTTACATAGATTGATCTACTTTACTTGACCATTAAAAGTTCTATAAGGAAGAAAATTTGAACTGGCAACAAATCATAAAAGAGATGCATGCTTCAAAATGAGATATATAAATACTAACCATGATAGTTCAGTGCAGTAATCAAATCCATTTCAGAACTGCATTATTTTTGTTGGATTATTTTGTCTAATGGACATGAAAAATCAGCAACCTTAACTACATCCAACCCTCACAAATGCATAGCATATGTCCCATTACTGTACCAAATCTTCTTTAGCTAAGAAACCATTTTCACCATTCGATTCAATCTTTGTTCCAGTTTCTTCTTTAACAGCAGCTACTTCCTTCAGTTTCTCCTCTGCTGCTTTCTCTTTTTCGGCTAACAATCTTTTAGCATTTTCTTCTTCCTCGGCAGCTTTCATCCTTGCCTCCTCTTTCGCTGTCTCCAAAGCGCTAATCAAACCCTCCAAGCAACCATCAACAGCATCCTTAATTGAACTCTTAACCATCAAATTCTCAGCAACATCAGCAGGACTCATGTTAACTTCTTCCAACAACAGCCTAATCTTATCAAACAAACAATGCGACTCAACATCAAGATAATTCTTGGCCAACACCTTGAACGATTCAAAACAACAATACGACAACTCAACATGCTTATCCATCCGTCCCCTCCTAATAAGCGCAGGATCAAGCTTCTCAACATAATTGGTCGTAAAAACAATTAATCTTTCTCCACGACAAGCAGACCACAAACCATCAATAAAATTCAGAAGCCCCGAAAGAGTAACTTTACTAGTCTTCGCTTCCCCTTCATCTTTCATCATTTTTTTCGCCATTGATTCCTTATCATCATCCTCATCATCTTTCTCCTTTTTCTTCTTCCTCTGCCCCGTGAGATCCAATGAACAATCAATATCCTCAAGCACAATAATCGATTTACTAGACGTCTCAATCAACAACTTCCTCAACTCCGTATTATCCTTAACCGCAGTTAACTCAATATCATAAATATCATACTCCAACAAATTAGCCATAGCAGCAATCATAGTAGACTTCCCTGTCCCGGGAGGACCATAAAGAAGATATCCCCTCTTCCAAGCCCTCCCGATTTTTGCATAATAATCTTGAGCATTACTAAACCTCACAAGATCATCAACAATTTCTTGTTTCCTAATAGGGTCCATACCAAGAGTTTGAAATGTAGCAGGATGTTCAAACACAACATGACTCCAATGGGACCCAGAATTAGTATACAACTTCCTCTGCCTATTTCTAACAGTTATAGCTTTACCCTCCTTAAAAACATGTGACAAATAAGGTCCAATAATAAGGTCCCTCTGTTTTTTATGAAACAAAAGCTTATAATATCTTTTTTCATCACTGACAGGAAAAAATGAAAAAGACTGACCTTTAGAAATGTTTTTACCCGAGACCCACCAGACCTTAACACCATTAAATTCATCAGCAACTTCTTCATTATCATCCATGCTAAGAGCTAAAGATTGACTGTTCTTGACACTGTCAGCCTTGAGTTTCTTGGCTTGCATGGATGAATTGGAAGCTAAATAAGTTTCGATAGCCGAAAACGCTTCGCTACGCATGAGACGCTCACCAGTGAACTCATTGAACCTGATTTGAATGTAAGGGTACACAAGAGAGAACAATTTATGAGTGTATTTTTCAAGAGAAGTTCTGAGTTCATAAGGGAAGTATTGCTGAAACATAGCCCATATGAACATGATACCAGCTATTAGTGATCCCATTTGTGTAAACATTTCTCCGGTGCTCAACATTGTTTTTGCTCTATCAAGGAATGTAAATCTGAAATGTTATTGTTAACATACTATTAGTATATACTTATTTTTATAAACATTGACATGGGCCCAGAAACAAAGTGGTAACACGGGGTACTCTGGGCCACACGTTGATTTAATCATCAATATTAATGCGGTAATGACATAATTAAGAAGAGGTGATGCAGTAATGTGGTGGATGATGTGATGGGTTTTAACTTAAGTAATGATAATTGTGGGCTAGACGGCTAATGTGAATGGGAGGAAAGGGAGAGGAAGGTGATGTTGATTAACTTTTAACGGGGAGTCGGTGAAGGGAAGACAATTGAAGCTTGTCTTCTTTTTGCTTGGCTATCAAGAAAGACAAGGAGTTCCATTACTGATTTTTGTTTTAGTTTATATTTAATTTAATACTATATTCATGGCATGTATAATGTATGTGATGACATCTCCTCCGTTATTGATGTCACTCTCCTGCTTCTATATTTCCGGTTTAGATTTTTGTTCAGGATACTTACGCAATGTTTGTTTCGTGGGATTTTAATCCCGGGATAATAAATCTCTGGATAACTAATTTCATCAAAATTAGTCCTATGGATTAAATAATCATATCTTAAATTTGTTTGGAAGGATTAAGTGTAGGATTGGAATATAATCTTTTAAAACGTTATATGTTTGTTTTGTGGGATAGTACTTGGGATTGTAATATAATCCTTTAAATTTTCCAATCATATGTTTGTTTCATATGGGATAACAATGAGAGGGATTATAATCTTTTAAAAAATGACTTAGTAGGAGGGGATAAAACAATACCTCCTCCCACCAAGTATTAGATGGGATTATAGTCATATCCTCTTCTCCAACAAAACAAACATGGGATAGGCTAATTTAAAGGATTATAATTCTTGGATAACTCTTCACTAATTTTTTTACAAAACAAACATGGGATTAAAAAATTTAAAGGATTATAATCTTATCCCCTATCCCCTGCTTAATACCATTAAAAAAACATGGCCTTAGAGTATCTCAAATGGGGCCGGTTATAAGGGTTAGCTAAAATAATATAAAATAATGATTGGTTAAAATTTGTTGAATCCGTAAGATTTTATGGAGTTGGCTATAATGGTTGGCTATATTCTGAAAATTGTTTTTCTTATTATTTGGAATAGTATTTTTTATTAGAAGTTAGATTTTAATAATTGAAATTAATACTAATTAATCTAAATATGTAGTCATATATTAATTATCGTAATTTAAAATTTTAATAAATTGTTATAGATAAAAATAGTTATATTATGAAAAATAGATTTAACACTAAATTAATATTTTCTAAATTACAAAAACATAGATCTTAATTAGCATTTATACAACTGAATTTATTTAAGAATAAATTTTTAAAAAAGAGGGACATTTTGTTTTCATGAATAACATGAAAGAAGAAAAACAGATAAGTGAATAAATGAATTGAATGAGCTGACATGGATCATGTTACAGATCTGCAGTGGTTGGCTATAAATGGCTATATTTTTACCTAAGAGGAATGGTCGGTTGGAGAAGAATAATTGAGAGAGGTTGGCTATTACATCTGCCAGCTCTGTATTATAGCCAAGGGTTTGATCCCCTTGGAATTGCTCTTATAGAGGTGTGAGGTGTAAAAGAGTTGTTTATGGTCAATTTCAGGGATTTACTCTCTGTTTTTTTTGAAAAAATCGCACTTAAATATTGATGTACGCAAATAATTAATTGATTTACCCGAATTTAAATTACAAATATTCAAATATAATCATTATTTAATAATCCAATTAAGTGACGCAGTATCCTTTTATTTATACGAAATTTTTTAATGGGCTTTCTATCATTTTGATTTTACAAATTGGCCTATTAGGCCTAATCATAAAAATGTATTAAAACCAAATATCTAGTATACATATATATATGTGCATGATTTGTGATTTTGGTCTAACAATCACAAGATGATCTTCAGTCCGATATAGCTTTTTGTGCTACGTTGCTGCAAGACTTTGTTTTCTTAGTTTTAAAACCAAATATTTATTATATAAATATATATATACAACTTGCGTTGTCTGTTTTATCCTCAATGCAGGTATTTTGGTCTTCCGTTTTTATTCTTCTCCCGATTTCTGTCTCGAAAGATATAAATAAACTTAATAGAAATTTTATTTGGGGCGGGGGTACCGATTGAGCTCATGGGAAAGTGAAAGTGGTGTGACGGGATGTGTGTATTAGGCCGTTGCAAGTATGGAACAAAACACTGATGGCTTATCATATTTGGAGTGTCATTTGCCACATAAATTCTCTTTGGGTGAGTTGGATACATACTTATCGATTAAAAGGGAGGTGTTTCTGGCATGATAAAATTTCGTGGGATGACTCTACAAGTTGGAAAAACATCTTTAAATTACGAGATGATTTTCGTAATTTTTTCAGGGTAAAAATAATACATGTTCTGCTACTTTCTTTGGGTACGACAACTGGGTGGTTGAGAGTCATTTCACAGCTCGTGTTTCTGATAGAAAAATGATAGAGACGGGGCTCTCATGTAGTAGCAAATTTTCTGTTCAACGGAGTTTGGAAATAGCCAAGTGAAGTATTGCAAAAGTGGCCAGAGTTAAGAAATATTGTACCTTACCTTAATAATGATCAGGAAGATTTACTGCAATGGGTCTAGAGAAATGGCAGGACGGATGTATTTAAATCGAGTGCGGCCAAGGAGATTTTCAAGGTCCACCCTCATGTTGCTTGGTATAACTTGTAACTTAATGAAAAATAACAGCCAAATGAAGAACACAAAACAAGAATTCTAGAGAAGCAAAATAATTCAAAAGTCTCATAAGATGGATCTGAAAGTTGTGTTACAAAAATGTCAATGAGCCAATATATGCTCAGGACGAGGACTGCTACTTCTAATCTAAAGGTGGTCCTGCATGTCATGACAAGGGAGACCGGCTGTGTCTTACTTAGCACTAGATGACATATTAGTTATCACACATGAAAAATGTTCATTGAAATATAGAAAAAATATAAGAAACATTAAGTAAATTGTTGACTGAGGTTCATGGTGTCCATTACTCCCCCTCAAGCTTGGAGGGGAGTTCAGCTGCAGCTCCAAGCTTGCCCAACAGGTAATGATGATGCTTTATCGATAGAGCTTTGGTGAATATGTCAGCAACTTGAGAGTGAGTAGGAACGTGCCTAGTAACTATGGTGCCTGAGTTGATTTTGTCCCGCACAAAGTGACAATCCACTTTCACATGTTTCGTGCGTTCATGAAGGACTGGGTTTGCTGTCAGGGCTAATGCAGCTTGATTATCACAGTGCAGAAAGGCAGGTGGTAGTTCTTTGAGACCCATGTCCCGTAGTAGTGCTGATAGCCACGTAATTTCACACGCTGCCAATGCCATAGAGCGATATTCTTCCTCTGCTGTGGATCGGGCAACCACTGATTGCTTCTTAGTTTTCCACGAGATGGGTGAATTTCCAAGTAGTACACAATAACCTGTTGTAGATCGTCTTGACATCGGGCATGTGGCCCAATCGCTGTCACAGTACCCCTTTAGTTCAGCAGCAGAGGAAGATGCAAGTAGTATCCCTTGACTTGGGTTGGTTTTCAAGTATCTTAACAGTTTAATGGCAGCATCCATGTGTGCGGTTGTTGGGTGCTGCATGAATTGGGTCGGAATGTGCACTGAAAACACGATATCTGGACGGGTTATGGTAAGATAAATCAGTTTACCGAGCAGTCTTTGATAGGGATGTATGTCCTTGAGAAATTCCCCAGTATCAGAGTTTAGACGCAAGTGTATGTCCATGGGAAGCCTGAGAGTTGAGACGTTGGTGAGACCAAATTCCTCTATAAGGTCCAATGTGTATTTCTGCTGCGAAACGAAGAACCTAGCCGGTGACCTGGTTATTTCAAGTCCCAAGAAATATCGAACGTCTTCCAAATCCTTCATCTTAAAGGTGTTGGATAACATAAGTTTGAGATGATCACGAGCTTTTTTATCATTGCCTTCCAACAGCAAATCATCCACATAGACCAGCACCAGCGTTATTGTTGAAGGAGGAGTTAGAGTGAACAAGCTATAGTCAGACAAGGACTGCTGAAACTTGAGGTCCTTCAATGTAGCCCATATAGTGACTTTTTCATCCTACACACAAGCTTGGAGTTTGCATTAGTACACTCCCCCCGGTTCAGTACTATTCTGCTGCAAAGATGACTATAGCCCTTAGGCATTTTTATATACGCAGTCTCAAAGAGGTCTCCATGTGGGAAGACGTTCGTTACGTCCAATTTCATAACATCCCACCTCTGTAGAGCAGCCACTGCCAACAACGCCCTAACGGTTGTCATTTTTGCAACCGGAGCAAATGTGTGCTCGTAATCAACTCCATATGTTTGTCTATAACCCAATATGACAAGGCATGAATTGTAACGATCAACTGTTCCATCTGGTTTGAACTTCATTATATACAACCATTTACTCCCGATTTCTTTCTTTGATGGAGGGAGAGTGGTGATTCCCCACGTGTCATTATTTTCAAGAGCTTCCAGTTCGAGATTCATGGTCCTTACCCAATTAATATCAGTGACAGCTTGACTCAATTTTACTGGATCTGCACGAGTCGTTAGAGAGGACAAGAAACACCCAAACTTTGGCTCAATTTGATGAGAGGTTCAATGACTAAGTTTGGAGATGGTTGTGGGAAGGGCTTGGTGATGTATGTTTCCATCCATGTTGGAGGTTTATGAGGTCTTTTTGATCTACGAGGTGAGATTGGTTGGTTTTGGTGTTCAATTGTGGAGCTAGAGTCACTGCTAGTAACTGAGGGAGAGTGAGAAATTTCTGTGGAGGTAGGAGGTGAGTTTTCAGTCAGTGTAATATTGTCTATATGATTGAACGTGACATATGGCAAAAGAAACTCATCATCTATATATGTGTTCACGGAGGTGTTGGGCATTTCAGTAGGCAGGGGCAACATGTAAGGCTTGGGAGTTGCAAAATTCAAGGGAAATACATCTTCATCAAAGGACACATCCCTTGAAGTAAAGATTCTTCTAGTTTTTAAATCTACCAGCCTGTACCCCTTTTGAGTAGGTGGGTAACCTATAAAGGCACATGACACACCTCTAGGTGCTAGCTTATCAGCAGTGTGCATATCATTAACAATAAATGCTAAACAACCAAACGATTTCATGTTATTGTAATCTACAGGTTCATTACACAGCAGTTCATATGGGCATTTGTTATTTAAGATCGAAGAGGGTAACCTGTTGATTATATAGGCTGCTGTGAGAACAGCTTCTCCCCAGTATGAAACTTGCATGCCTGATTGAAACATGAGTGCACGAGCTACCTCCAGCAGGTGCCTGTGTTTCCGCTCGACTGGAGCATTTTGTTGTGGCCGATAAGCACATGATGTCTGATGTACTATTCCATGAGACTGAAAGAATGCCATGCACCCTGCATCCTTGAATTCTAAAACGTTATCAGATCTCACCACTTAGATAGAGGCATTGAACTGGGTTTTTGCATAGTTGTAAAACACTTCAAGAGTTTTCAAGTAGTCTAATTTATGTTGTATAAGATAAATCCATGTCATCCGTGAGTAGTCATCCACAATCGTGAGAAAGATCTTGAACCTCTGCCTTGTGTTCACCTTATACGGACCCCATATATCCGTGTGGATTAGTTCGAATGCCTTTGTTGCTTGAGACTCACTGGTTAGAAATGGAAGCTTTGTGAACTTGGCCATGGGATAGGTCAAGCATACTATATCCGCCACATGAGTACAATGTTTGACACAATTAATAAATTTCAACTTCGAAGCGGGGGCATGACCCAATCGATTGTGTCAGCGAGTAAACTGAGAAGCGAGGGGCTGATTTGACACTGCCATACATTGAGATCGAGTCATTGTAGGCAAATCCTTATATGCAGAATTTGACATGTGATACATCACATTTGATACTATGCCTTTTTCTTCATAGGTTCGAGACTCAACTATCTTGCATTTGGTTGGTGAAAAAACAGTAAAACAACCACTGTCTTGTGATAATTTATGGATGAAGAGAAGGTTATGGGTGAAGGTTGGCACATAGAGCACATTCAGTAATTTCAAGCCATTTTGCAAGCTCACATCTCCAACATGTGACACAACAGTCCGTGCTCCTGTAGGTAGATTAACACTCATATGTGTGAGCACAAGTTTGACATTGGTGAGTATTTCAGGGTTTGAGGTCATATGGTTGGTTGCTCCTGTATCAACTATCCAGGTGTGAGGGTTTGTTTGAACTTTTTGGCATGATATCATTCCTGAAAATGGGCTTTCCATGTGGGAATCATCACTTTCATGGGACATTGACTGAGGTTGTGTGGGCCATAGTTGAAGCAGCTGTTGTAACTGTTGTGTTGACAAGGTCACAGATGGGTTATTAGGGTCTATGTGTCTGTGTTCTGTAGTAACATGTGCAGCTGATGGACCTTTTGAGACAAAGTTGGGTTTTTGGTTCGACCAACGGGCATTAGATGTATTTTGGTTCCGAGATGAGTAATTGTATTGAGGGGGTTTATATTTGTAGTGCCATCTGGGGTAGCAAATGATGTTCCAACACTTGTCACTACTGTGACCTTTACCACCACACGTTCCACACACCAATGATTTTCCTGGGTTGAAGGAGGTTTTGCTATACATAGCTGACATATCAGAATCACAGGTGAGAGGATTTTTGAGGATATCTCGTTGAGATTCCTCTTGTTGAATGGCAACACTGGCCATTTCCACACTGGGTAAGGGTGACAGCATCAGGAGTTGACTGCGCAGAGGTCCATAAGACTCGTCTAGGCCATTCAGAAACTGGAAGAGATGAGACTCCTCCTTTTGGGTTTGGATAGCTTTTAACAGAGCTGACACTTCTTCACTAACTGTAGTAACGGTGGGCAAAAGATTCATAGAATCCAATTCACCCCACAGACTAATCAAGGATGTATAGTAGTCTACTATTCTAGCACCATTTTGTTTCAACCCAAAAAGTTCTTTACTGAGTTTATATTTACGAGATCCATGGGTTAATTGAAAACGTTTTTCAAGCTGTTTCCACACTTCAGACGCAGAGGTTATAAAAAGGACAGATTATTTAATAGAGTCAGATATATTATTATGTATCTAAGAAGTTAGCATACTGGTGCATGTGTCCCACTGCACCGCTTCACTTGTTTCTGTTGTGCTCCTTATCTCGGTGCCTTCCACAAAACCCAACTTCCGTTTGGAGGAGAGTTGTATCTCCATAGATCTCTTTCAAGTACGGTAATCACTTGCACCTTGAAACTTGGTGACACTGATGGATAATGGATTGTCGGACGGATGTAAAAAAAGAGGGTTCTGCATATCTGAGAAGGAGAATTTACTGCCACGGGCCATTACTTGATTTCACAAGAGTAAGAGCACGGCTCACACACACTAGTTACACACTATTGGAGAGAAATACACGAGTTTCAACTATGAGATTACTAAACACTGAACTACTACTAGACTCTCTATTCAATTTACTCTACTAGTATTTCTTCATTAGCAGTTCTGATATCATGTGACTTAATGAAAAATAAAAATCAAATGAAAAACACAAAACAAGAATTGTAAAGAAGCAAAATAATTCAAAAGTCTCATAAAATGGATCTGAAAGCTGTGTTACAAAAATATCAATGAGCCAATATATACTCAGTACAAGGTTGCTACTTCCAACAGAAAGGTGATCCTGCATGACCGGCTATGTCTTGCTCTGGTTCTATAATGCTATCCCTAAGCACTCGTTTATTTTGTGATTGCCGATAAAAATTAGACTCTGTAAGGATGCAAATTTGGCACACCACAGGTAATTTATTTTGTACTTTATGTTATTCTCAACCAGACTCAGTTGAACATTTGTTTTTTAGTGTAAGTTGATCTTGAGGCTTTTTATGAATAAAGGGGTTTATATCCCAAAATCCTGAAGTGATATCAAATCAAATTATTGAATTTTTGTCTGAGAACTGAAATGAAAAATCAATTCAATCAGTGATTAATAGATTAGTTCCGGGGAGTTTTGTTTACTATCTTTTGGAGTAACGCAACTCAGGTTGTTCGAATCTCAAAATAGGTCGTGATCCAAAAATCTAAATTTGAATACTGATTCAAATTTTTGACAACTCCAATTGTGTAATTCAAATTTTTGATCCAATTACTTTTTACATATAATAATATATAAATATCATATTAAATAATTATATCTTAGTTTTATCATTTAATCATTATTAACAATTTATATAACATTTCATAAATTAATTAAATCAAAAAAAATTAATATACATAAAAATATTAAAATTGTGCACTTAATTCACGAAAAACACATTTATTGCAATAATTAATATACAAAATATAATTGATACACACTAATTTTTCGAATTAATATATTTTCCCACAAATACTCAATTAATGTATCTCTAAGTGCAAAATGTGCCTCTTAATTTTTTTATATTTAAATTTTAATAAAATTAAATTTTCTCATTATTTTTAGTTTTATTTTGAAAATAAATTTTATTAACTATTAATTATGTTCTGTTATTAATTATATAATTAAATAATCAAAAATCAATTTATAATCTCATAAACCAAGTGATCCAAATTTGGATCCAGTTTGGATTTTCAGTGATAAATAATTTATCTCAAATTGAAATCTTTGAATTATCGTTGAATTTACCCTTAACAACTCATTTCTCTCATAGAAAAAGCTATCAAATATAAGCTTATGGGTTTTAAATGAAATGTAATAATCGAGTTTTTTGCTGAAGTGTGGAACATTTCGCTGGGATCTCCCTTCAGTCCAAACTCTAAAGTAATTGAAGTGGTTGTTTAATTTCGAAAATGATAGGTTGTACTCAGTTTTGTTTTTGATTTTCTATTGAATAGGGTGCCAACATGAGGTAAATGAGGCGACGCCGTAAAGATATCTTCTCATTCCATTTGCGGGAATTTGATGAAAGGGACGGTTTATTTCACCAATTTTACACATTCTAACGTAATATCCACGTTCTAAGTCTAATATACACGCATTCACTATTTTTTTTAACTCATTCACTGCCTTTTTATTTAATACCTTTTTATATAAGATATGCATAATTTATTATTATATTGTTTTTTATGGAAATACATAAATAAATATTATTAATAGTAATACAATTAATATTATTAATATTAATACATTTGTTTTAAAATAAAGACAAAACAAACTCGTATAAAATTTAAAAGTTTTATATTAATGAAGTAATCACAAATAAATTGCTAACATAATAATACAGAAAACTTGATATATAATACAAATATTAAAAATTATAATTAAATAATTTAAAAACAAGTTTTCATAATATAATTTTTGTTTACAATAACATTATTTATAACTGTTCATTGATTACATAAAAAATTATATATTTTAAATTGAGAAGTGTTCATGTATATTTTCTACTTTTTTGTTTAAGTTAATTTGGAATATGTTTTCTCATTTTTCAATAGTTTTGTTATAAATAGAAAAATGAGAAAATTTTAGAAAATTAGAAAAAAGAAAACTGGAAAAATTTTAATTTATATTTTTGTTATTTTGTGATTTCATTTTTTTGTCTTTTGGATTTTCTTTGAGATTTTCGGATTAGAGCTTTTTTTATCTTTTAATTAATATATATTTCTCCGTGGTTGATGTCCTTTTTTTACCCCAGAAAAATGATAGAGAAATATCATATTTTTCAATGATTCTAAAGTTACTTTTTCTTGCCAAAAATAAGTATAATTTTCTTTACACTTCCACTACACTTGCGTCATAATATTCTTTGATCTATTTATATCCAACTTTTACTAAAATAGTTTCGAATAATATTATGTCTCATAAAAATTTGTGTTTTATTACATATTAAAATAAACTAACTCAATTTTGAGTAATTATAAAAAAATTATTAGATATAGAATATTTTATAAAAAAAATTATTAGAAAATATATTTGATCAATTATCATATTTAAAATATAAATTTATGAAATTGTAAATAAATTATGAAATTATAAATAAATTTTGCATTACATAATGTCAAACTTCAACTGTTTTGACTTAAAATTATCTTATACCAACCTTTTTATGAAATTGTGGTGACTGGCGAGTTGATATGCACAAAAAGTTCATCGGGCCGGATTTTATCCGAACTTTAAAAAACCTGATTTTTTTGAAATTGGAACAGGCCGGGTTTTTTAAAAATCGGGTCGGATCGGGTCAGGCTTCTTAAGAAATATAAGGCCCGCGGGCCGGGTCGGATCGGATCGGGCCGAATCGAACTTTATCCGGGATTTTTATTTATATATTAAAAAAATATTTTAATATTTTATAACTCGAATTATGAGTAGTTTAAATACCGAAGAAAATTATATCTTGATATATCAGATATTAGTTTAGATACCGAAATAAATAATTATTTTTAATATAATATATAAATATTCGTATATACCTTAATTGTTTCTAATATTATAGTATATTATTTTAAAAATCATAAAAAATATTGTATATTTTCAAATTTTATATAAAAAATTCAGCTATTTAATCGGGCTTTTCAAAAAGTCTGGGTTTTTATCCGGTCTGAACCGGGCTTTTTTTCCCACCATTTTTTGACCAGGGCTTTTATCCGGGCTTTTTTAAATTCGGGATTTTATTCGGGCTTTTCGGGTTTCGGGCCAGGCCGTATTTTTGAGAAAAAAGGAGGCCCGTTTAAGGCCCGCGGGCCGAACCGGGTTTTTTTTCAGGATCGAGCTTTTCGTGCTTTTTTCCTGATCGGATCGGATTTCGGGTTTCGGATTTTTTGAACATCTCTACCGGTGACCGGTGAGTACCGAGTAATAGTGGTCGTTTGGGTGTATTGATTGCACAAAAGGTGCGCTGGCTGGATTTTAAAAAACTCGGGTTTTGATCGGGTTGGACTTCTTGGACTCTATTTTTATTCGGGTCGGGCCGAACTTTTCGAAAATGTAAGAACCTGTTTGGGCTCTCGAGACAGGTCTAACTGGACTTTTTTTTGGGCTGGATCATACCGGGCCGGTCTTTTTTCTAATTTAAATCGAATCGAGTTTTATTAAAAATTTCGAAGACTACATATATTAGCAACTAGATCATCATATAAAAATGTATTAGTTTACATGGAATATCTTATAAAAACATTATTTCGTTGAAAACATTTAAGTTCGACAAAAAACAAATATGTTTATAGAATAATATGTTTTATCATTGTTATCCAAATATATATAGCGTACTTAATATATCTTTTTTCATTATATGTGCAATAAAATATATAAATAATATTATTAATTATAAATATGTAAATATATATGTGTTTAAAATATATGTGTTTAAAATATTATTTATATTTATAACAAATGCAAATTCATAAATATATAAGAAAATATATTAGAACAATCAGACTTTAACCAGGTTTTTTCGGACTTTTAATCGGGTCGGTCTAAAGACCGGGCCGAATTTTTCCCTAAAAATATAGGGTACGTCAAGACCCTAAGTCCTATTTGGACTTTGACCGGACCGAGTTTGAGTGGATTTTGATCGGTCGGGATAGATTTTCGGGTCCAACCTTTTTATATATCTTTATTTGGGTGTCAACGTTTCCGCTCCAATTTCTCCAAATGCCTCTTTTAATTTCTTGCATGTTGTTTGAAAAATTAAGTAAAGGGACTTAAACGGGTAAAACTAGAAATTATAAAGTATAAAATCCTAAAATTCTCATATAATTTACTCTCTATTTTTTTAATATTTAACATTTTAAGTTTTGGCATGTATTTGATGGTATAGGTAAAATTAATATTTTTAAAATTTTATATGTATTATATGTGAATATACATATTAAAATTAGTATAGTAAAAGTATATTCATATTTAGTATTATTTTTTAACTCGAATAAAAAATATAATTTTATTTTCGCTGAGATGAATAATATTTATTTTATAGTTTTATCACAAGATCAGTATATTATGTTAACCTTTCTCTTTTTTCTTGTTCTAATTTTATTTTCAAAAAAAAATTATAACGTATATATTATGATTAACCAAACACATTGTCAACTTATAAATAACTCATATACAAAATTATCCAATCCCCAATTCATAACCTATAAGTTATGCGTCAATCTCAGAACCATTTAAATAATGTACATTGCAAAAAACAAAAACTCAAATTACATACAAATATTTAGTAATAAAATATTGAATATAATATATATTTCAAATATGCACATATTATAGAAAACTAGTAATTTGCCCGTGCTTCGCGGTCAGAGTCATCTTGTTTGTTATTTTAGAAAATAGAACTTTTTTGTATTTTATTTTTTCTTTTATAATGTAACCCTTTGTCGATATACTTCTTAAATTGTAATTTGGTCAATCTGTTGTTCAATATTCAGATGTTGTAGTAATTAACAAATATAATTATCACATCCTGCATTAAAATATTAGATGACTTCGAAATCAAACAAATTTTAAAATATTACTGATATCCTAAACCAAAATCAAGCAGAAAAAATACTGATATCCAGTAACCAAACAGAGAATCTGAAATCAATCTAATATTTAATTAACAATTCAATCACGTCTAATGCGAAATGTATTTATCAATTTTAAAAGCATTAAAATAAAGAGTAAGAACTTCAATCCAAGACTTTGAAGAAATAACCCTATGATCATCATCGGCCATTGTTAATCACTTTTCCTGCCAATTTAAAAAGTAAAAATATAAATTTTGTTAGAGATGCAATGTATGTACTTAAGATCCAATGAATTATATTAAGCATATATTTTTATAAAATTTACCATTTTGATTTTCTTGGTTGTTGATTTTGCGGTACCTGGCGTTATTTGATCATTTTCGGACAGCTGATAAACATTTGGCCGTAAAGAGAAAGCATTTTCAATTTACATCAAGTCCATGACAAAGAATTAAACAACCTTTACACTTGGCATTGACACATATCTGGAGTAATCCTTTAAATATGGCTGATGTTTTAATGTAAACTCACATCTGAGAATGTCGAAGAAGAGTAACTTGACGTTGTTGTTCCAGTCATCGGAGAACTTGAGGCATTATTATTCGCCACATCAAAAGCATAATATAATCTACTGTTGGCCACTATATTGTCTTTAGAAATCAGTATCTTCAATTTAAGATCTTTCCCAGCCAATGCTGTAATTTGTGAAGGGAAACCAGTGGTTTTACTCTGTTTATGCATAATCAATTATAATTGTTACTCAGAAGTTACAAACTTGCATTAAAATAACACAATGATATGGGTTATAGAATACATAAATGTACCTTGATTATATTGGTTTGCATTTTGGTTGTACTTGTTCCAAGCAATCTTTTAGCGGCACGGTCCATAAGAATGAAGTTGTAGGCCTCTGTTGAATCTTCACCTAAGATTACTATCCTATATCTGAGAATAAAATGACATGTTTGGTTTGAGTTAATCTGAACTGAAAAACCTTAATATAATCAGTAAAGTTTGCAGTATAAATTAAATGCTTTGTTGAGTGAAGTACAATAAACCTCTTCTCAGCTACCGAAATTGGGACATTGCAGGTAGTACAAAAAAGACTTGCTTGTTTCATATTGATCTCTGTCTCACAGGTAACGCAACTATTATGCCACCAACTAATTTTTTCTTCGACGCTAATTACTTTAATCTCACAGAAAACAAATTTCTGCAATAATTTATATCATTACTCGTATAGGGATAATTAGGAAAGGAAAAATATAAACTCATAGCAAATATAAGTGGTATAAATATTTTTGATGCACCTTTATGTACTCATTGTCTGTAATTTCAGAAAGGTCCTTCAATGTCTTATTCTCGATAAAAGTTGTCTCATCCTGGATAATTGGAGTTGGTGGTTTAATTTCACCAGGTGTATAACCTTCCTCAGCAAGCCTGTTATTATAACATCACTTTCATTTTCTTCTAACAATATGTATATTTATAAAAGTAGTTAGAATGGTTTGAAATTTTTACCTCTGTCGCATTTCAATTACAGTATCAAAATCCAGGTTTAGATAGACTTTTGAAGACGACATTGTGCTAGCTTGCGTAGAATCTGAATTTAAAAATATTTGAACATCTAACATTAGTAATAGAAACAGGAAAGAAAGTATTGCATGATATTTATATTTTGTGAACTAATGATTGTCCTATATGAACTTTAATCTTGTCTTACTCTTGTATATTTTCAACTTTGTGCTTGTAACTATGACAATGATAGGCTTCTCCTCAACCTGATTGAATTTTTCATTAGTGCTGACTGCAAGATCACCCCATACGGTTACTTTGCTTGAATTCCTTGCAAATTTGAAAGATAAATAGTTTGTTACATGAACATTTCTACAAAAACATAACTGTATGATTTCCATGTTTATTGAATAAACTTTGTATTCCGATAATGTGCATAATTTTGATAATAAAAATATAGTATATATGCACTACCTTCCATCAGTGATTCTGAATTTCACAATATTTCTATAACCATATTTTGTTTTGATTTCTTTCACTTCCTCAAAATCTTCAAGTACTCCAATCATATCTAATTAACACATAAATATAATTAAGTGCAATGCATGATAGAATGATCACATTTTATGAATAAATATTGTTATTTAAATCCACCAGTTGATCAACCTTCATCTTGAAGACCCTTGCAACCACATCAGGTGCATCACCGACATCAACTCCTGGTAACAAATCAAGCATCCTTTGTATCTCTGGCCATTTTGTATTTGTGGTCATTGTAAGAAAGAATGTAGGATGTCCAATAGAACGACATATTGCAAGTGAGTCTTTAAAGTACTGTGACATATAACGCTTTGATCCCGTAAATGTTGCAGGCAAAATGATATTTTTCCCCACATGTGATGTGTCAGTATCACCCTTCCGTAAAGAATCACGTATTGAACTATATAAATCTGTGCGTATGGTTGTTTGATGAGTTCTGACCCAATCAAGACGGTATTGCTCAACTGCCGTAAAAGCGTCTACTATATACTGTTGCCATAGTCTTCCACAAAGATGTGGAGTTAGAGCTGAAATAAAACAAAAAGCACCAATCAAAATTGAAGCATATATTTTTGTTTCTTAAACGGAGAAGGTCCGAAATATATATATATATATTATTTAAATTAGAAATATTTATCTTATTTTACCTTCATTTGGCCTAATCATGAGCTTGTATGCGTAATATTCACGTAATGATACAAATTCTCTGTGCTTGGTCTCCTCTGGATCCACATCAGGATCTAGTAATTTTCTTGGACGACCACCTTGTTTTGTTTGTAGTTTGATTTCTGGATGGAAACCATCATCTCCAAATGGAAACATTATCGGATATTGAAGCTGCATATAATGTCTATTAGTTTCATAGATCCTCTTTAGTTTCCTGTTTTTTTTCATGACTACTATGTCTTTCCAACCTGCAGAATTTTCCAAATCTCTGACAATCAACGCCCCAACTTCATTTGAAGGTCCAACTGGATTTGGACGTCCGAATGCAGAGTAGCTAGATAGCAACTTCAGGGTGCATTCTTCAGGTTCATCATTCTTAAAGCGTTCACGTGCCATTCGGAAACCATGAACCAAAATATTATGTTGATTTAGCATCATCAATAGACCTTCCATAATTTCTGGATCAGTACTATCACTTCCAGCGACTACATTTCTTCTGTTCTCTACCTCATGCTCTATATCATAAATATAAAGTTGACAGTATTTTGGGGTTTCACCCTCAACCGGACATATGGATCCTATGAGATGGTAATTATGTCCATGAAGCTTAAAAGTGTATGGTGCACCTCCACGATTAATTCTGTTGTCGACTTTACCGTCAAGTGAGGTAAAGGCAAATAAGGAATTGTAAATCCTAATAATTTTTTTGAAATGATTAGTCCTTCGACCTCCAGAAAGCAAATTCTGTAAAAAGGGAGGTGGTTGCCTTTCCGGTGGTAAGTGAACTTGTCCATTTCTACAACAAATAGAATATGCGGGTTCATGATTTTTTGTAGACTTATTATGATTGCGTGTATACAAACCTGATAGGTCAATATTTTTTAATCTCCGCATTGCTGGAGATTGGTGATGTAACATACAATTTTTTGGATCCTTCACGGTACTACTGTGAGAGGTAATCGTCTTGCTGAAAATAGATTATAGTTGTTGTGTTGATCCTGGAATACCATAAAGTACAATTTATTATTATAGCCTATAGCTTATGTAAACTTAATAGAAATAAAATGCATTGCGTAGCGAATAATGGTGCTCAAGACAAATATAAAATTATATGATATATATAATGTAGCAAAGTAAGTAGTACAATTATGTTTTTATGCACATAAAAAGTAAGTAGTACAATCATGGTTTTATACACATAAAATATAAGTATGCGAGGAAACTCTAATTGTGTAAACATTTACCAGAGTTATAATTTTGGGTGATGGTTGAGAATGACGGAGTCTGCAAGTTTGGATTTATCCAAGGCATATCATTCTCATTCATTGAAGAATGTGTTTGCCGCACAGAGCCTACAGAGTATTATAATCATTTTTGTTAATGAAGCATGTTTGTAATATGTTTAAATAAGCACATACGGTTGAATAATGCATTAAAAGGGATTTTATAGTTCAGCATCTGATCAAAATGTGCTAATTACCTGTTGGATTTTCCGGAAATACTGGGTATTGATTACCTTTTGTGAAATCATGGGTCATATTCAAATATTGAGGACTCTGCATGTTTGTTGTCTTCTAATTCACGTGCATATGATTTAACGGAGTAAGCGGGTGGCGCACAGCTCCTACAAAAATGATGTCCATGTTATACATATATTGCTAAAAGAAAAGTTGTTAGTAACTTGAGAGTGTAAGTGCAGGATTGAACCTTTATTTATTACGGTTTTTGGAGTGTCTTTAACTTGGCCATAAACAGGATACGGACCACTTGACGATTCTAACATATCCAATTAAGTAGTGAGACAAATTCATTTAAGAAATTATACAAATTGTCATCTTTAACACATATGAATAGTCATAGAAAACCCTTACTTGTATTTGAAGATGTGATATTAACATTTGTTGCTGTAGAATTCATTAGTTTCGTGGATAAAGATTGATCAATTGTTACTGTTTACAAATAAAATTATGAAAGCAGGAAGACATTATATAATTAGGGGCAAAATATCAAATACGAAATAACTTACATTTGAGCGGAGGCATGGTTTGAAAATTACCAGGACAGTTTTCCAAATACAAACTACGTGGTGCACTTGTAAACTTTTCAATAGGATTCATACGTCTCCTAAGAACTGAATTCATGGAGAATTAATCATTTATAATTTGTACCTGGTTTTACGAAGATATATCAAAACCTACCAATAACAGAAATCACACATTTTCTACTTTGTACCTGGTTTTACAGAGTTCGGAGAGAGTTTGTGGGGGGCAGATGCACGTTTGTAACCTAATGATATGGATTAAGTTATCATCAATATCATTAATATTAGTAAAAGTGTCTGATTGAGTATTACAAAAAGGTCAATAAGACTAACTATGTGGATTTGCAGGGGAGGTAAAATCAGGGTCGTCGTTCTCCATTGACAGACCTAAAATATGAAATTACCCGACGTCTTCTTCTTGATGATCAACGGCGATTGAAAATACGGATACAATTGACACTGCTCGGATGATAAGAATATTACCCAAATCAGTAGAGTTGCAAATGTGTAGGCGGTACTTTCAGGGTAGTTAATTTTTAAGTTTAAGTATGAATGCAAATTTGGCAGTTACAATTGTGTTAGAATGCTTGGATAGGGAAACTGGGTCGGGTAAACCGAAAGAAAACAGGGGAAGTGATCCATTTCAGTGGAAAGTAGGGGCATGAAGGTAATAACACAGCAATATAGCACTAGCAGGAATTTAGTTTTATGATGATGATAAATATCACTGTTAATTTACATAAAGTGGTGTAATATCATGCATACATGAAACTTGCACGGATGCACCTGAAGAAAATTTTAATTAGAACAGAATCTACGGATTTGGAAAAAATGTCTATCAAATTTTCTAAAATAAACCTACAATTTATTGCGTAATCTGCACTATCATCAACGCGTTCGATTTTGTATCGATTAGAGATGCATGCGTGTTTGAAATACTTATAAATTAGGCTCAAGATTTCTTCTTTAGCCATACAAAAGACTGGAAAACAAGTCGTGCATATATCTGTATTTCACCTCTTTTGCCTTATTCAAAAAAAAAAAAAAAAACTCCATGAAGCTTAAGCTTCAATGGTTCGGGAATGATCAATATTTGAAAGGTTTTACACGGACCATTGCGGCTACAGCTTCTTGGATATAGGCAGGCAAAAGAGGTGATAAGAGAGATATGCAGCAAGAATTGTTTTTCAGTTTTGTGTTGAGCTAGACAACAAATATTGAGCTTAATTTATAAGCACTTTAAAACCCCCAGTTCACAAACATTTAAAGCTTCTCATTGCAGTTGTAGGCCTGCAGTACTTTGAAGTTCAATTTTGTGCAGCCCAGCCATGCTCTCTCCATCTAGATTCACAAACTTCAAGTCTCCAACTATTCACATGTTACCCAATGTTCTAGTATTTATGTAGATTTTAGTTATGTAAAATGAAAACCTTATTATGTTTATTTTTGAAAAATACGACCGACTCCAATAGTGTAAATCCTCAGCTGTATGCAGTTTTTGAATTGAGTAAAGAGATTCAAGGTTCATGATACTATATCAATGATAAACATGATAACAACTCAGTGATCAGATACATTTTAGAACTGAAGTTTTTCTTGACTTAGTTTGTCTTAGTGACACTACAGATCAGCTAACTTAACTAATCTTAATCCTTAAAAATGAAGAGCAAGTGCATTATTCTTGTACCAGATCTTCCTTAGCTAATGAACCATTTTCACCGGTTGTTTCTTTCTTTGTTCCACTTTCTTCACTAACAGAAGCCACTTCCTCTTGTTTCCCCTTTGCTTCGACTTTGTCGGCTAACAGTCTATTGGCATTTTCTTCTTCCCCGGCAGCTTTCACCCTTTCTTCCTCTTTTACCGTCTCCAAGGCCCGGACCAAGCCCTCCAAGCAACCATCAACATTATCAGCAATCAAATTCTTAACCATCAAATTCTCTGCAACATCAGCTGGACTTATATTAACTTTCTCCAACAGCAGCCTAATCTTATCAAACAAACAATGCGTCTCAACATCAAGATAATTCTTCGCCAAAACCTTAAACGACTCAAAACAACAATATGACAACTCAATATGCTTATCCATCCTTCCTCTCCTAATAAGCGCAGGATCTAGTTTATCAATTTTTTAGCTACTGGTTCCTTATCATCATCCCCATCCTCCTCCTTTTTCTTCTCCCTCTGCCCCGTAAGATCCAATGAACAATCAATATCCTCAATGACAATAATGGACTTGCTTGCCGTCTCAATTAACAAATTCCGCAACTCAGAATTATCCTTCACAGCAGTTAATTCAAGATCATATATATTGTACTTCAACAAATCAGCCATAGCAGCAATCAAGGTAGACTTCCTCGTCCCGGGAGGACCATAAAGAAGATAGCCTCTCTTCCAAGCCCTCCCGATTTTTGCATAATAATCTTGAGCATTACTAAACCTCACAAGATCATCCACAATTTCTTGTTTTTTAACAGGGTCCATGCCTAGGGTTTGAAAAGTAGCAGGATGCTCAAACACAACATGACTCCAAGAGGGTCCACTATTAGTGTACAATTTCCTCTGTCTATTTCTAAATGTTATAGCTTTACCCTCTTTAAACACATGTGACAAATATGGTCCAATAATAAGCTCTCTCTGTTTCTTATCAAACAACAGAGTATAAAATCTTTTTTGATCACTAGCAGGATAAAAATAAATAGTCTGAGAATTTGATATTTTTTTACCTGCAGCCCACCAAACTTTAACGCCGTTAAATTCATCAGCAACTTCTTCATAGTCATCCATACTGAGAGCTAAAGTTTTACTGTTCTTGACGATATTAGCTTTGAGTTTCTTGGCTTGCATGGATGAAATGGAAGTTAAATAAGTTTCGATTGCGGAGAATGCTTCGTTACGCATGAAACGCTCACCAGTGAACTCATTAAACCTGATTTGTACATATGGGTATAGGAGTGAGAGTAGTTTATATGTGTAGTTTTCAAGAGAGGTTCTGAGTTCATGAGGGAAGTATTGTTGAAACATAGCCCACATGAACATGATACCAGCGATTAGTGATCCAAGTTGTGTGAACATTTCTCCGGTGCTCACCATTTTTTGGTTTGGTTGATTTTGTTCCCTAGACTTGACAAATGTTTGATCTGGTTGGCTTGTCTATGTATTACTGCATAAAACTAAAGAATACACAAAGCGCTGTTTATACATTGATGATTTTTTGAAAAGATATAATGGAGGGAAGAATTAATAATGAAAATGACCCTATCATAAATAATTTGATACTACTAAAAGTGTACTTGGTATAAGCATTGAAGTTTGATGGTCACGTTCTTTTTATCTTTTGTGTTCATGATTCTTGCTCTCCATAGTACCAAATCTGGTCTTCTTTCTACACGCAAAACCTAAACATAGTAACAGTATTAACTTAACTTACAGATGGCCACTGCTGAAACCAGTTGATAAGTCATGAGCAACTAATGGACCTAGTGCTGGTCCTGCTTGAAATAAACTAATGATTCAGGACTGTTTAATGTTTGGATTTTGCGGTGTACAATATAAGTGGTTGGTTTTCGAATTTGACTAAGTTATAAATAAATATATTTTTTATGGGTTATATTCAAATGAGAACTAGTTTACCCGAGAACTACTATATTTTCTAATTATAATTATTAAAGGTATCCCATGATTCACGAACTGATTATAACATTTGTAATTTTATTATTTTATAAAAAAGGTTATAAAAAAAAATTATATATACACTACGCCATAAGTGCTCAAATGCTATGCTCTTTTGGTGTTGCCTTATGATAAAAAAGCGTTGCATTTTCAATAATGCAACATCAAGGGGCGTTACATCTGCGGCCGTTGCATTAGAGACCTAATGCAACGATTTTTGGGTGTCTACAGCAACACCAATAAGCATTGCCTAATATATGTAATGCAATAATAAATAAATCAAATGCAACACCAACAAGCGTTGCATCTGACGTAAGAGGGGTGTAAAACTCCACGTCAGCTGTGGGGCCCACATTAAGGCCACGCATGTGACACGTGGATGCTATGTCAGCATTGGGCCCCGCAGAAATGACACACCAGCCTTGGTGACACATGGATGCCACATAAGCAGTTGGGGCCCACATGACACGTCATCAGTGGTTCCCATGCCACGTCAGTGGTATGTAATGCAATGCTTTTTCTCATGTTTTAGCACAGTAGAACATAATTTAAGGCAACACTTAAATAGTTAATGCAACACCACGATATCTGGTAAAAACAATACTAGTAATTTATAATGCAACACCCAAATATCAAATGCAACGCTTTAATTAAAAATTTTGCAAGATAATGTTTGATATTAACATAAGCCCATAAAAATCATCCAACAACCATTCAACAATTCAACTAGCCATCCAACAACCATCATCCAACCCCATCACAAGTTCCATCTACAAAATACATCTAACCCCAACATCATACTAACTATTAAATTCATTACAAGTTGTCCAATGTGCCAAAAAGAAACACACAAAATTAAGTCTAACATTTAAAAGAAACGACAATCTCTAGATATTAGGTCCAGTGACATAAGGATAGTCTAAATTTTGATGCCGCCTTGAGTAATAGGAGTACCGTTGTCATCTTGATCACTTGATGCAGTGGCACACAAGTCTCTAATGTCGAACTTAAGACTTGGATTAGCTTCACCTAGCTTTTTCAACATTCATGACATATTCTCCTGCACTTTTGCGTTCACCTTTTCCTCTAAATCAGATTCAAGGTCTTGCTTTATTTTTGCAGACAACTTCTGCACATACTGGTCTGAAGGAGCAGCAGAAGTCGTGTCATTTGTAGGTTTTTTACCCTTTCTTCCCACTAACCAATTTCGTCCATGAGGTTTACCACCATGAACAAGTGCATTGGCCTCAACAATATTTCCAGCATTCACCTATGTCTGAACTTGCATATAGAAGAAATGAATATATTAATATTTGAAGCCTAGCAGGCACTCAAATGACAACAGTATAATATAATATTGTACTTACGTATTTTGTTCTCAGTTCTTCAGTATCTATCTTGTAAGTTCTCCCTGGTTCTCGTTTATAGGTTTCCAAGTAGATTTCGGCATCAGATGGCTTGGAAATATTCAGGTCCTTCTTTTTCTATCATGTATCAATACAAGAAAATTTTAGTGCATAAACCATGGACCAATTAATATTCGACCGTACAAAAATGTACTTTAAACTAACAGTGAAAACAAGAAAATCATACCAGCTTTTCTTTAGCTTGTGCATGAGTTCTGGGCCCCATGGTATGTGTCTCAGTTATTGTATTACGACGTGCAGCATCATCCTCAGCTAGGGACTTAAAATTAAAAAGCGATAAAAAATAAATCAACAAATGTATCCAACCATTATTATTTAAATCTCATTAATTTAATTTACATTGAATTATATTATTATCATGAATTTTCCTCATTCAACTTTTATGTTCCACATGAAACAATATTAACATTATATAAATTAGGCAGAGTACCTGAACTGATTCATCCCCCCAGTACTTCAAAAGCATTTTAAAATCTTCAAGTGGAAATGTGTCGGGCCTGTTCTCAATCATTTCCTCATCAGTACTATATTTCCTATAATGTGCCTTTTTCATCATAGACTTATACCGCCTCAAAGACTCATTAAAGCGTGTGCATGACCCACTTGTGCCCTTCTTCCGGAATAACATACCTAGCCTATCATATACATATATGAAGAAATAAATCAGTTAATTTAAAAGCAGAATTTACATACATGCTCGACCTTCATAGTAACAACAAATTCACAAGTAAAAAAAATTACTAAAATGCCAACTAAAATTCACAAGTAAGTCTAAAATGTATGCCTACTAAAATGGAAACTGAACTATATGTGATGTAGGGTGATAGAGATTTACCAAAGTATATTCCAGCATTTGGTTCTTTAATTGCATAGGAACAACATGCCAGTTGATGTAAGTGAGAGATACATTATCCTTGGATAGTGTTCCAAGAAAATTACTCAACTCCGTCACAGTTTTCTGCTCATCAGAAATTGGCTGACCCTCTTCATTCACATTAATGACTACTTTTTCATTAGGACCTCTGGCATGAACTCTACTCATTTTTGACCGCCCTCTAGGCTTTCTTGGAGCTTGTACTTTGCATAAATACCAGGTTTATAGAAAATGAATACAAGTCAATGTATAACCTTACAAAAGACATATCCGTACTTTCCATAATTTTATTTTGCTCTAACATATAAACTCCGTAGGCAGATCTTTCTAATGAATATCCCGGAAAAATAGCTTCAAATACTTTAGAGTCAAATTTTCCAACATATTCAGAGTTATCTTTGAGCACAAAGCATTCAAACACATGCAGATGCTTCACAATAGGATTTCTTTTTGATAAAATTGAGTAGGGTGCCTTTCCAAGTTTTTTGTTGATAGGATATCTGTTTTGAGTGTAGCATGCAGTGTTAACAGCTTCTTCCCAAAAACTTGTTGGAAAATTGGTATCTTGTAGCATTGTTCTTGAAGCCTCAACTAGAGTTATATTATTCCTTTCAATCACACCTTTTTGTTGAGGTGTTCTTCCAGCTGAGAACTCTTTAACAATGCCCTTGTCTTTGCAGAATTCACTTAAAGCTGCAATCACTTCTCAATCTTTTAACATAATTTTGATCCTCATCCTGCTTCTTAACTTTCTTTATGTATTTAATGATGATGTGTGAAGTTTTATCCTTTGAATGCATATATTCCCCCCAAGTGTATCTTGAGTAGTCATCCACCATCACCAATGTATATTTCTTTCTGGATATAAATAATACATTAACTGATCCAAACAAGTCCATGTGAATAAGATGCAATGGAGCACTTATTGAATTTACAGTCTTACTCTTGTGGATGGACCTCTTCATTTTGCCTTTTTGACAAGCCTCACAAACTTCATCTTGAGCAAATTCCAAAGTTGGCATGTCTCTCACTAATTCCTTGTTCACCAAGATGTTGATTGCTTTGTAATTCAGGTGAGAGAGTTTCTTGTGCCAAAGTTTTCTTTGCTCAATGGATGCCTTAGTGTAGAAGCAACATATTACATCCTTGTTTGCTGAACTTAAGTACGCAACAAATAGACTACCTTTCCTTGCTCCTTTCAGAGTAACTTCACCAGTCTTCTTTCTAATGATTGAGCAATCTTCTTTGTCAAATATTACTTTGAAACCTTTATCTGTATACTGGTCGAAACTAAGAAGATTCACTTCAAGACCAACAACTAGTGCTACATTATCAATGTCAACATTACTAGAAATCAACTTGCCATATCTCATTGTGAATCCTTTATTGTTGTCTCCAAAAGTGTGGGTCAGCCATCTCCTCAAACTGTGATAGCAGAGCTCTATCATCTGTCATATGCCTGGAACATCCACTGTCAATGAGCCATATGACTTTATTCTTCTTGTCCTCCACATAATGAGGACTAAGTGTGTTTAGCTACCCAAACATTTTTGGGTACCTTCTTCGTTTTTCACAGAAGTTACAGAAATAGAATTTAAACATTCAAAAAGAACATCATTCATAGTTTGATTAGCATTATCCTTTTTAATCCCAGATCCAAGATTGACTTCTTTAAGATCTTTTCTTAACTTATGACAACTTTTCATAACCTTCATATTTCAAGGAATGCAATCAAACTTATCACAGAAGGAATTGGGATCTTTAGCCAATGTATCATTGTATTTGCATGCTTCAAATTTTGGCTCACTAACAGCCTTTTTACAAAGATGAGTTAGGTGATTTGTTTAGCCATATTTCTGACATTGCTTCTTTGGAGCATCTGCAACATATGCATAATTGTTGCTTTTTTATACCTATTTTTCCATTTTTGTTCTTTTTCTTTTTCCCAGTGTTTTTAATTTTGATCTCCTTTGTTGGTGTTTTTACATTTTGGCTTACTAGAGGCTTATTTTCACATTTGATGATAGGAGTGTTTTCTGCATTTTTCTTTTCTTTGTCTTCATCTGCAATTTATTGCTTGATGACCAACTCCTCTTGATCAAAATTCACTTCACAAGCTTTGGACAAAGGTGCATTTACATTCTTCAGCATCAGAGGAACATCATTGTTCACAGTGTCTTTTCCTTTATCAGCTTCAACTTTCTTGTGAGAATTCAAGGCCTCATAGTCCAAACCAATAGTTATGTTATCACATGGTTTGTTTTTCTCATGATACTGACCAACCAACTGAGATGCATTCTTGAATGATTTGAGCTTCAAATCATTTTTCTCAATTCTTTCTCTCAGCACTACCTCTACTTCTCCAGCACACTTAAACTTGTTCTTGAGGTACTCATTTTCTTGTTTGACTATTTCAAGACCACCAAGATGCAGTTCTAGCTTCTGTTTCTCAATTTCAAGCTTCTCATTAATTTTTGACAGCCTACTTACTTCCTCAGTAGCTGCCATCATGATTTTGTGGATATTAAACATCTCTACTCCCATTTTCTCAACAGTTTCTTTATATTGAGTGTCATGTAATTCAATTGTAGTTAGAATAGGTACCTCTGATTTAGATGCAGATGATTCTCCTTGCTCTAGGGCCATGAGAGCATAATTTCCATATTCTTCACAGTCATCCTTATCATCATCCCAACTATTTCCTCTGCAATATAAGTCTTTCCCTGTTGTTTTCTTAAGAGTGCTTCCTAATTTGCTTCCAATTCCAAATAAGCTTTATCTTTCTTCACTTTCTTTGGCTTTCTACACCCAATGGAAAGTGACCTAATTCATCACAGTTATAGCACCTTATCATTGATCTTCAATAGACCCCGACTTGTAGCCACTTTTTTCAGCTGAATTGAACTGAGTTTTTCCTTTCCAATTGTTGTTGTTCGATGTCTGAACCTTGATCTTGAAGTACTTTGGCTTTTTAACCCTGATGTTAGATAATTTCCTTGCAAGATAAGCCATTGAATGGTCCATCTCATCCAGGTCATCAAAGGTGTAGAATTCATCCTCTTCCAGCTCTAAAATGACTTGCTTTTGTGGCCCCTTATTTTTTCTGCTCAATAGCTTGAACAACTGGAGTCTGTGCTTCTAATTCATCTTCAGATATTTTGTTATCATTGGCTACCAAGGCACTTGATCCATCAACAACATGCCCTTGACTGGCTTTTAATGACTTTCTCTGTAATATCTCTAGCTCATAGGTTTTCAAAATACCATACAAGACTTCCAAAGTCATTCTACTTAAATCTCTTCCTTCTCTAATAGCAGATATCTTTTGTTCCAGGTGATCATGAAGGGTGAGAAAAAATTTGAGGATGACCTCTTCAGTTTCATAGTAATTGTCATGAAACTGCAAATCATTTATCAACTTATTGAACCTTTCAAAAACTTCAGTTATTCCTTCCTTTGGTTTAGCCATAAAAGCCTCATAATGTGAAACCAAGATCCTTCTTTAATTAGATCTAACCTCTTATGTTCCCTCACATAGTATTTCTATTTTTTTTCTAAATCTGTTTAACAGACTCACAGTTAATAATGTTATTGTACATTATATTATCAAGGGGCTCAATTAATATGAGTTGTAAGCTTCTATCCAGTGAAACCTTTTCTTTTTCAGGCTCTGTGTAGGTTGAGGAATCTTTATGTGCAAAATATGTAGGTATGATCATGTCTCCATCTGTAGATTCAAGAACCCTTTTCATAGGAATGAATGGTCCATTTTTGAGAATCTGAAGGTACATAAGGTTGGCCATCCTTATGAACATCATCATTTTATTCTTCCATAATGTGTAGTTGATCTTGTCAAAGACAGGTATCTTGATACTGCTTATTTTATGAGCACTCATTCTTCCAAGATCTTTATCTGTTTACTTTCAAATTTTACTCTGATGCCACTTGTTAGATATTGAGTGCAATGAAATATAACACAGAAGGGGGGTGAATGTGTTTCTTTGGATTTTAATTCTCTTTTGAAAGTATTTAGCTTAATTTGAACAAAGCAGATATGAACTTGTAGAGATAAATGGTTTGATGGTAGACACACAAAATAAGATATCAAAAACTCACTTGATTGTATAATGTATTAATCAAATTTATTTTGCTACAAATCTGTGTTCTTGAAAATAAGAACTTAACTACAAATCTTGAGAGAGGATATAAGATTTTCTAGATCTGTTTTCTTGCTTCTAAACTAAGGACCCATGCATTGTTTATAGATAAACAGCACAGGTTTACAAAACTTGCACTAAAATTTACAAACACATTTTCTAAAGCTACCTTGTCTATTTTCTTTTCCGGTGTTAGCAAATCTGTGCAGAATCTTGTAGGTCTGTAACCATCCTTTTTCCAGTGAATCTTGGCCCTTAATCATGTATTCTTCAAGCTGCTTTTGTAGTATAACCAATTCAGTGAATGAATTGTTTGTTGACTGATAATCTCTAATCTTAAACTTGTCTGTATTTTGAATTATGAGATAGTTTGTCGAGATCTCTTTGTTCTGTAGAGATGTCACATATTGATAAGTATAATGACTTATCGATATCTTGAGTTCTCTACATATCTCTTTGACTTGTCGAGGTCTCCAATTCTCTACATGTAGAATGACTTGTCGACATCTCCAGTTCTCTATGTGGGCTTTTGACTTTTCGACATGTTGAGTTCTCTACATGAAGAAATGGCTTGTCGATATCTCCAGTTCTCTACATATACATTTTGACTTGTCAATATCTTGAGATCTCTACATACAGGTTGACTTGTCGATATCTTTTGGGACTTCTCTACAAGTCATTTTGGACTTCTCGGTATATTTCTCGATATCCCTTGATCCGTGACTTGTCGATATGTGACTTAAAATATTTTTTTCAGAACAGTTTTATTCAAATTCAAGTTGCTACACTTCTCTCTGAGGCATGATCAGGAATTTATCTTCTTCCAGAATTTATTCCTTATCTTAAAGGTTGTTCACAGAAAATTCCTCCAGTCGAATCTACTAAACATTTTTACAGACTCAAAAAATATAATTACAAAATACAAATATAGATTATCATACAATTTATCCTTAGGGTTGTCAATATTACTTAGTCTTGTTATGTACAGGCATGTCTTGCATAACAGATACCATATGTACATGTTCCATAAAAATTTCCCCATATTTTTTTTATATACAAACTTTTAAAATAATTGTTTAAAATACTTTAAATAATATAAGTACTTGAATACGTATTTCATTTTTGATGCAAAACACAAATTATATATAACATATTCAAATTCAAATAATTAAATGAAAAGTTATGTCTCATTCGACAAACCAATTTTTACAATTAAAATTCGCAATCAATTTTTCATTTCATATTTCAAAAATCGGCAAAGAACAAAAATATATTAGAACTTGATTTGAAAAATTGCTTGTAACTCTGTCGATGCAGAATTTGTAAGAAAAAATAATTATAATTTTAAGTCGGAAAATATTTAATATTTTAACTTTAAGTTATTTTAAAATATATCTCAAACGAAATTTAGTTGTTAAAGATGGCTTTGAGGGGGGAGGTTTTGCTAGAAAAACTATTAATGAGATGACTAATTTAGTAAATGATACAGAAAAATATAATGACATTGATCACAGAAAGGACGACAAACTCTTGAATTAGCACAGGTTAATTGAAGAAAAGCCTAAGGTAAAAAACCAAAAAATTAAGGCAAATTAAACTCTCTGACTAAATAGGATAATGTCAAGATGATCAATAAAATTTCAGAATTTGTTAGTGTATAGAAGTAATCAAAAGAGGTTTGCCTCATTTTTTCATTTATTTAATTTAATTTGATCGGATAAAGTCAAGATGATCGATAAGAGTAGTTAGGGTTGAGCATTCGGTTGGTTCGGTCCAAAACCGGACCGAACCGAATAGTCTGAAAAACCGAATAGTCATTTTTTCTTGGACAGAACCAGACCGAAGTTATACTATGGACCGGAACGAACCAAACTGAAATAATTCGATTCGGTCCGGTTTTGGACCGAATATACCGATTTTTTTTAAAAACAATTCATTAAAATTAAATCACAAATTATAAAATTTAAAATATAATTAAAGTAATGTGATATGTAAAGTTCTAATATTCCATAAATACAATTATACATTAAAAATTATGGAATACAATTATACATTAAAAATTATGGAATACAATTATACATTAAAAATTTTGATTATAAATTTTAAGATATATGTAAAATATATATAATATGAAATTATAGTATTTATGATTTGGTCTATTCGGTTTGGAGGACCAAATTATTTGTTTAAAAAACCGAACCGAATTTCATTTCGGTCTATTCGGTCCGAACTGTACCGAATTAGTACGGTTTGGTGTTTCAGTTTCGGTTCGATTTTGCTCAGCCCTAAGAGTAGTAGTTTATTTTTCCAGGATGATACAGTAGATCCGTGTTAGGGAATGAATAACACACAAGGGGTGAATGTCTTTTACTGTTTTTATGCTTTTTTGAGCTTTTTATAGTTGAACAAAGTAAATTAAATCTTTTAGTGAAATGTGTTACTGCAGAAATTAAACATGCAATAATAAAGAACACAGATCTTTTAAAACTCACTTAATTTTATATTAAAATTAAGAATGTTTTGCTACAAAATTTCTAGGCTCTTTGTTAATAAAGAGCTTAGCTTCTCCTTGAGAGTGTTACAAGATTTTCTATCTAAATTGTTACAACTGACTAAAGGACCAGTGTTAACTTTATAATTTAGTTAACTGCTGGTTTACACAGTGCGCAATAAGACATGCTATTAACTTTAGTAAACTGTCATTTGTCATTTCCATTTTAGGAAAAGTGTATCTTCTATTTCTGGCTTAGCATATCTTGCATCCTGTATTTACTTTGATCTTCCTTTATCAGTTAATCTTCACCATTGATCTTGCACATCCTTCAAGCTGCTTTTTGTAGACTTGTCAATCCAGCTGTTTGGATTGTTCGTTGATTGTAAATCTTGGATATTGAACTGGTCTGCAAATTGTACTTTGAGATTTTACCTCGAGATCTCCATTTTAGTCTATAGAGAACTTGATATCTCGATAAGTATATTGGCCTATCGAGACCTCTAGTATTCCATAGTAAATTTGACTTGTAGAGGTCTCTGAGTTCTCTATAGGAGAATTTGGCTTGTCGAGATCTCTAGTCTTCATATCTTCACTTTGACTTATCGATATCTCTGAGTTCTCGAGTGGCTTATTGACTTATCGATAACTTAGAGTTCTCTAGTCAAATTTGACTTGTCGATAACTCAGAGTTCTCTAGTAAATTTTGACTTGTTGATATCTCTGAGTTCTCTAGTGGAATTTGACTTATCAATAACTCAGAGTTCTCTAATGAATGTTGACTTGTTGATAACTTTGAGTTCTCTAGTGAAGAAATGACTTGTCGATATCTCCAATCTCCATGTCTTCAATTTAGCTTGTCGATATCTCTGAGAGTTCTCTATAAGCTTTTCTGACTTCTCGATAAGTCATTTGGAGTTCTCGAGTGACTTCTCTATAACATTAACTCCGTGACTTGTAGATATATTTTTATCCAAACAGATATATTTAACTCCAAGCTTCTTTATAATTCTTCTGAGGCATGATCTTCTTGATCTTCTTTCAGATAGAATCTTTAGGCTTGATACTGTTTAAACAAAAAGACTCCAGTATGCTCTTTTACATTTTTACAGACTTTAAATATTACAAGTACAAATGCAAACTAATATTACAATACAACTTACTTAGAGTTGTCAATTTGACTTGGTCTTGTTAAAGTATAGGCATCTCTTGCACAACAATCTCCCCCAATTTGTGAGGAGAATGCTTAACATAAATTTATGCCTGTTAACAAGACTAACCCCAAGTTAAAAAAATGGAAAATGAAATTAATACATAAAGCTTGATAGAATTATAATTTTTATATATTAGAATATTTACAAAGTAAAATGGTTACAAGTATCAGGTAAAGACAGTTTTTGTATCTGCTTCTTCTCTAAGGAGATCCTTTAAGTGATCAAGAATTTCAAGTTATTCTATAATAAGTGTTCCACTTAGAGCTTCTACAAGTTTTTGTCTTGCTAACTTTGGATAACCATTCTCTAGTAAATCAATCCTAAATCTTGAGAATCCACCAACTTTAATATTTAGAAATTTCCCATCCTTAGAAATTTTGATCATTCCTTTGGCCTTGAGCTATTTTGATCTTTTTATGAACATCTCTATTTCTTCATCATACTTCCTCCTTCTCTCTTCAGATTCAACCTCATTTCTTTTTCTTGTTTCCTCCCTTGTAATCAACCATTCAGCTAGAATTGATCTCCATGCCCTTGTAGCAGTATCCTTGTCCTTTAGCAAACTTATCATCCTTTTAATTTCCGTGGGAGAGAGAATCCAGTAAATCATAGCCAAGGAAGGCGAATGACCCATCTTCAAAATAAATTTTAACTTCCCTTGGAGATACAACCCAGACTCTAACTATTTCTTCAACTAGATGTTGGAAATAATCTTCTTTTGAGACGTACCAATTTAAAGGTAGAAAGTCACTTTGCTTAAAGCAGTTCCAGATGGCCCTTTCAATAACTTCAACTTTTCAGTAGACTTGGACTTCTTAGGTTTTCTCCCAACAGTCTTGAAATGAGTTTTAAGTGATGGTTTGACAAAAGGTAGGACTGAGATTTTCTTTAGAGATGTTTGGCTTGTGGTGATTGGAATTTTTAGGAAAGACTTAGCAGTTTGCTTGAAAAGAAATTTAGGCTTTGAGGTTTGAGGTGGTTTGATGTTTAAGATAGTTGATGTTGAAGGTTGAGCTGGGTTTTGAGGTAGTTGTGTTTGAATTTTTAGGGTTTGATGTGGTTCTGAGCCTGAGCTGTCATGCTTTTTCTTTCTCCTTCTCTCTTCTCCCCTTTTGTTGTCACCTCCCTTCTTCCCATCATCATTCTTCTTTTCATCTTGACTTTTATCATTACTGCCAGTTGCTTTAGAAGCTTGACTTGGATTTGAGCCAGAACGATTTAGCTTGTCATCCTTCTTCTCATCATCATCCTTGTCTTTTTTTAGATTATACTGTGTATTTGGAAACATGGTATCAAGGTTTACAAGATATCTCTCCAAAATGTTTATCATCTCCACATCTCCATGCTTCTTGTTCTTTTTGTGCTTCATGTCAGACTGCAATGTCATGATCAGCCTCATGTTTGATCTGACACAATTGTTGGGAACAAGAAGATTTATGGCTTGTTTGGTCATTGGGCAGATGTAAAATATTCCTTGGTTTGGATATAGATAGGCTTCTGGAAAAGCTTCTATCTGTGCCTTCTTAAACTCTTGGAGAAGTTGAGTATCTTCTTGAATGACTGGATTTACTCTGTCAATCATCACATCAAGTTCAGATGCTCTTAGAGTTTGGAGATTGTGAGAGTCACCTGAATGCACCTGTCCATACCACCATCATTGACGTTCATGACAATCCTTTTCTGCAGAAAGTTATCAATCTTCACTACCACTACCCTTATAAAGTTGATGTTTTTGGCCAAAGCTTTCTTGCAAGTCACATAGTTGTTTTTAAGACACACTCTTAGTGCTGCAAGAAGGTCATTAAATTCCTGATATTGATTTGGTCCTTCTGCAGCTCTTTGAAGTCTTTCTTTTCCAACATCAATTTAAGCATTTGAGCTTTGACCAGTTTGAACAGTCTCTTTAGCCTTAGATTTTGATTGTTGAATTCTAGCCTCAATCTCCCCCTTAGTCCTGGTGACAGGCATGAGGAGGGGAGTTGGAATTTCTGGCCTAATCTGTTCAGGAAGTGAAGGTAGTGGTATATTGATTTTTCCCATGATGGCTCCCAAAGTAACAGAGTTTTGCATTTGGAGATGCTTGTGAGAGTCCACCAGGGTCTTGATATCTGATAGTTGACTTTGAACTAGTGAAGTCAAAGCTTGCACTTGAGCATTCAGAGATGCATTGGAGGTTTCCAGAGAAGCTACTTGAGTCTTGAGGTCTTGAATGTCTTGTGAGGAGGAGCTTGCAGTAGAGATAGCAGTAGATTGTCCAAAAGTAGCTTGCAAAAATTTTTGAATTTCATCCATGACCAAAGGTGAAGGAGTGTATCTTGCAGTGTGCATTTGATCCAACTTAAACCTTGTATCATTGGACTTAGAGATGTGATCTTGCACTACTTTGTGCAAGGCTAAAAATGATTCCTTGAGCTGAGTTACACTTTTATCAATCCCACTGAGATCATACCTTGACATCTGTTCTGAGAAGATTTTGAATTTGTTTTTTATCTCAGTTTGAGAGGGGATGATTTGATCCATCTTTTCTCTCACCATTTTCATTATCTTGTCCTTATGACCATTCAATGTGATTAAGTACTTTTTCAAAGTTGTGGAAAGCCTTGATTTGAGCTTTATAGACATCATTGATGGCATCATACACCTCTTGTGGAGTTAGAAATCTGGCACTGCTTCCCAAGATTGTAATGTACTCATCCCTGAATTTTGCCAATACAACATCCATCTCAATTATGAACTCCTTGTCCAACCAAGCATCACAGTTAGCATCCTAACCAACTTCATCAATAATATTTGCTTGATTTTCTTCAACATTATCCTGGTAGGTGAACATGATTACTTGATAGTCTTGATTGGACATATTGGATGTGAGTAGCTGTTTTGAGATTTGAGCCAGGCCTCCAAGTTGATCAACTCTAAGATCTTCAATAGTAGGTGGTTGATTTTCAGTGTCTTGGATCCATTGAGAGATGAAATGTGAGTGAGAGGTAGAAGGTTGAGCATCAGAGGTAGAAGGTTGAGCATCAGAATCACCTGTGACTGAAGTCACATTTTTACTCACAGATTGCTATGTGGTTTTGACAAGTTATTGTTCCTCACATAGAGTGGGAACCTCCAATTGAATTGGAGGGGATTTGACTGGGTTATTGTCATGTGCACCAGTCTCAAACCCTTGTGCTTCTTGCAAAGTACTGTCACTTGAATGTGATAAACTTGCCTCCCCATAGCAGGATCATTGGAAATTGTACTCTTAGCATCAACTGCCAAAGTAATTTCTGTTAGGGTTTTGAAGGGAGTTGTTCCTACATGAGGAACCTCCAATTGAATTGGAAAGGATTTAGATAGATCCCCCTCAGGAGTACTACCCTTAAACCTTACAGTCTGTGAAGACTGATTTGCACATGAAGGTACATTTAGTATCTCCATGGGGTCTTCAGTAAAAACTAATGAATCCCCAATGGTTTTGATGGTTTCATCAAGGTCTACCCCAGCTAGTAGCCTCTCACCATCTGAATGAAGTGTATGGGTGGTGAGCAAGGTTTCTTGAACCAAGTCACTTGAGTTAGCTTGCACTTGAGAATTGAATTCAAGTGTTGTTCGTAGAGAAGAAATTTGAGATATGAGAGATTGTTGTTTAGATGTGAGTGTTGACAGCTCCCCCTGAATGGATAAGGGAGCTTCAAAAGATGTGCCCTCACTGTATGTGCCATCCTTATTCCTCTGACCATACACTTGAATTACTTCAGGTGTAGGTTGTGCAGACTCTGTACAAGGTGCATTGGGGTGAATGCTCTTTTTAATAGACACACCCTGTTGAGAGGATGTATCTAGAGTCTGTTTAGTCCCCATTTTTACAACGGCATCCTGTTGGGAGGATACAGAGGTGGCTTGATTGGTCATCTCAAATTTCTTATTCTTCTTTGATCTCTTGACCAAGGGTGACTCAGCTTCTGTTTGATCCTCACCACTCTTAGTTATAACTTTTAGGGTTACCTCATTTCTCTTTCTTTTACTCACCTCATCCTTTTGAGAAGATGAGGTGGATGGTTTCCTAGCTACTAAGGGATTTGAAGAAATGGTTTCAGCTTGGGAAGATCCCTGTGGGTGTTTCTCTGTTTGTACTTCCACAGGTTCAGGGATCATAGTTGTGCTAGATTGTACATTTGACCTCATGTCAGGCATTGGGTAAGGGTAAGTCTTAAACCTCTCTAACATGAATGGAGTGATTTTAAGACTTACATTTACCTTATTTTTCGTAGTAAGTGAAGCAAATATTATTTTGGATACTTCCTTACAATTGCCTATTTTTGTGTTATATATACCATTTAATGAATGTATGTCTGCTACTTTATGATTTAAAGTGGACATAATAAATCTAGGAAAGAAAATTTCCTTACCTCTAGCTGACAGGGGCATTGTTAGCCTGGTTGCAAGTTCTTTCAGGGTCAATAGACCAACATTCAAGTGTCTGTTGTGGGCAATTGAGTACACCAGCTTTTGCACCACACTTGAAATATTGTCATACTCTGTCTTCCTGCATGTGAAGGCCCTCACCACAGAATCAAAGATAAAGGACCACTCCTTCCTTAGATTTGTTCTGTTCAAGCTTGACAGGTTGATTCTTCCACCATAGTTGATGAAGTCCATAAACTCAGTTAGTTCATCAGGAGTTGGTACCTCCGCCAGATTTTCAGTTGGCAGCCCCAAAGCTCTATTCATATCTTGTTCATTGAACTCAATTAGTTGGCCTCCAATTGTGCATGTCACCACCATAGAGAGAGAGAGAGTTGTCATTCATATCAGTCCTCACTACTGTTGTAGTCTAGAATTCATGCAGAACATCTAGATACAGAACATGATTTACAGTCAAAGCTCCTGCAAGATAAGATTCGGCCAAAAGTTTCACAAACCCCTTGAAACTGTCAGGATCTTGGTTAACATCAGTAAAAGCGAGGTAGTTTGTTCCTTTGCCTGTGATAGTTGCTCTAACAACATTTAGTGCCATTGTTGATGGGTAAGATTGAATGGGTAAGAAAAATTAGTGAGAAATGAGTAAAAACGAGAGAGAAAGCGGTTTTGGATTGAAAGGCTATGTCACTTGAGATCTCAAAAATTGTAAGTATGTATGTATCGAGATGTCTGGGTATTTATACTAAAAGCAAATGACTTGTCGAGAACTCAAAAATAGACGTTTGGAATTAGTCTATCGAGAAGTCATTTTAAGAAAGAAATTACATATCGAGGAGTCATTTTAAATTACTCTTATAGAGAACTAAAAATTTACTTATCGAGATGTCAAATAAATACCCACTTTGTCCAAAAATGGACTGAATTAATTCCAACTTTTATTTGAATAAATTCAAAATAAAATTAGAATAAATTTGCCAAAAGTATTTTACCAAAATAATTTATTAAGTTAAATTATTTCGGTTCTGAGTTATTGATAAGTCTAAAAATTATACTTTAGAGAACTTTTTGAATTAACACTAGTAGAGAACTCTACAAGGACTTATCGATAAGTCATAATAAAACTTATCGAGAAGTCACTCGAGAAGTCAGTAAATTGACTTATTAAGAACTCACTCGAGAAGTCTTGAAATGACTTGTCGATAAGTCATTTAGACTTATCGAGAACTCAGTTCTCTATATACTTTTGATCACCTAAATTCTGCCTTATGTTAATTTTATATATTAAGGATGTAAATTAATAACTGAGCAGTTTACTTAGAATTTGAAAAATTCCAAACTGAAAATTTTTGTTTTGAAAAATAAATATGCAAAGATATCTGAAATATTTATAATTCATATTTGAGTTAATTTCCAATTAAATCAAACTAATTTTGATTTACTAGAAATTAATCTGCTGCAACACATTAGCCGAGTTCTTGCCTTAGGATGAAGAATTAAGCATTTCAATTTCACCTACAAGTCTAGTGAAAGTTGCTTCATCCAAAGGTTTAGTAAAAATGTCAGCTAATTGTTTTTCTGTTGGAACAAGAATGAGCTCAATGGTACGATTTGTAGCATGTTCTCTAATAAAATGGTACCTTACATCAATGTGCTTTGTTCTAGAATGATTAACTGGATTAACCACTATAGATATAGCACTAGTATTGTCACACATGATAGAAATTTTGTATAACACTAGGCCATAATCCATTGGCTGATTTCTAATCCAAAGCACTTGAGCACAACAAATTCCTGCAGCTATGTATTCAGCCTCTGCTATAGAAGTTGATACAGATTGTTGTTTCTTGCTATACCAGGATACAAGTCTTTGACCAAGAAATTGACAGCTTCCGCTAGTACTTTTTCTGTCAACCCTGCATCCAGCAAAATCTGCATCTGTGTAGCCAACAACTTTAAAACTAGTTCCCTTAGGATACTATAATCCCAAGTTTGGAGTCCCCTTCAAATATCTGAAAATCCTCTTTACAGCCATCAAATGTGATTCTTTTGGATTAGCTGGAAATCTTGCACATAGACATGTTGCAAACATGATGTCTGGTTTACTTGCAGTTAAGTAAAGCAATGATCCAATTATTCCTCTATAGCTTGATATATCTACACTCTTGCCTTTTCTATCTTCATTCAACTTTGTTGCTGTAGACATAGGTGTAGAAGCAGGTGAACAATCAACCATACCAAACTTTTTCAGTAAGTCCTTGACATACTTAGTTTGGCTGATGAAGATCCCATCATTTCTTTGACTGACTTGTAGTCCAAGAAAGTAACTTTATTTCCCCATCATATTCATTTCATATTCACACTGCATAAGCTTAGAAAATCTTTGGCAAAGCTTTTCATTAGTAGAACCAAAGATGATATCATTCACATAGATCTGAACTAGGATCATATCTTCACCATATTTCTTGTAGAAGAGAGTCATATCTATAGCACATATAGTAAAACCATGTTTCAGTAGGAATTCTGACAATGTATCATACCAAGCTCTAGGTGCCTTCTATATTCCATATAGAGCCTTGAGTAATTTGTACACAAAATTTGGAAATTCTAGATCTTCAAAGCCAGGTGGCTGTTGCACATAAACTTCTTCTTCTAACTCACCATTTAGGAAGGCACTCTTGATATACATTTGATACACTTTAAAATTTGAATGTCCAGCAAATGCTAGAAAAATACTTATTGCTTCAAGTCTTGCAACTAGAGCAAAAGTTTCATCATAGTCAATTCCTTATTCTTGTGAGTAGCCTTTTGCAACCAACCTTGCTTTGTTTCTGGTAACTATACCATTTTCATCCATCTTGTTCCTGAACACCCATTTTGTTCCAATAATGCTTCTATTCTTTGGTGCAGGAACTAACTCCCAAACTTTGTTCCTTTCAAACTGATTAAGCTCCTCTTTCATTGCAGATATCCAATCAGGATCCATTAGAACTTCTCCAGTTTTCTTGGGTTCCATTTGAGACAGAAAACATGCATGTAGGCACTCATTAGCAGTTGCACTTCTAGTCCTCACACCAGCAGTAGGATCACCAATAATTTCTTCTCTAGTGTGACTCATATCCCACTTCCTTGTATGAGTTTGTTGACTTGTGCTTTCATTATTTTCTTCATTATTGGTATGATTGCTAGATCCTTCTTCTATTTCTCCCCCTGAGTTTGTGTTATCAAATTCAAGTATTTGAGATGAGCTTCCATTTCCATGATTTTCCTGTTCAGTAATCTCTTCATTCAATATCTGTTATGCATTGGCTTCATCTTTACCATCAGAATCACTATCAATGTTGAGGTTTTCAAATACAAGGGCTTCAGCTTCATTTTCATGAAGGCATTCCAAGCCTGGACACTTGTCATCATCAAAAGTCACATCTGTGCTTTCCATAATCTTCTTTTGATCTATTACATAGACCTTGTAGGCAGTTCTCTCCAATGAATATCCCAAAAAAATTGCTTCAAAAACTTTTGAGTCAAATTTTCCCACATATTTAGAGTTGTCTTTCAAAATGTAACACTTGCTTCCAAACACATGAAGATTCTTTATAGTATGCTTTCTCTTAGACATGATTGAGTATGGTGATTTACCATGTGCCTTGTTAATGAGATATCTGTTTTGAGTGTAGCATGTAGTGTTAACAGCCTCCTCCCAGAAACTTGTTGGCAACTTGGCATCTTGCAGCATTGTTCTAGCAGCTTCAACTAATGTTATGTTCTTCCTTTCAACTACTCCATTTTGTTGAGGTGTTCCAGCTGCTGAGAATTCTTGAATAATCCCTTTGTTTTTGCAGAATTCACTCAATGTTGCATTCCTGAATTATGTTCCATGATCACTTCTCAATCTCTTCACACAATTTTGATCTTCAGCTTATTTTTCTATCTTCTTTATGTGCAATTATGATGTGTGAAGTTTCATCTTTAGAGTGCATGAACTCTACCCAAGTGTATCTTGAGAAATCATCCACCATTAAAAGTGCACATTTATTTCTTGAAATAGATAAGACATTTACTGGTTCAAACAAGTCCATGAAAATAAGTTACAATGGTACACTTATAGAATTCACAGTTTTTGACTTGTGACTTAATCTTTTCATTTTTCCTTTCTGACAAGCTTTACAAACTTCAACTTGAGCAAACTCCAGTTCAGGCATGTCTCTTACTAACACCTTTTTGACCAAGGTGTTAATTGCCTTGAAATTCAAGTGAGACAACTTCTTATGCCATAGCTTGCTTTGTTCTTCTAATGCCTTGGTGTAAAAGCAACAAATTCCATCCTTATTTGTTGAGTTCAAGTCTGCAACAAACAAGCTTCCTTTCCTTGCTCCTTTTAGAGCAACTTCACCAGTTTTCTTGCTGATAAAAGTGCATTCTTCTTTGTTGAATAAGACTTCAAAACCTTTGTCTGCAAATTGGCTAACACTGAGAAGATTCACTTCAAGACCAGCTACCAGTGCTATATCATCAATGACAACATTTTTAGAAATAATCTTGCCATATCCCATTGTATATTCTTTGTTGTTGTCTCCAAAGGTCACCAAAGAGCCATCATTCTCCTCAAACTGTGATAACAGGGCCTTATCACCTGTCATATGTCTGGAACACCCACTTTCAATGATCCATATGACCTTCACTTTGCCCTGCATACAATGAGTTTTAAATTTGTTTAACAACCCAAGCAGTGTTGGTACTTTCTTCTTGTTAACTGATTTAGCAGAAGTAGAATGAGTTGTTTTAGATAAAATATAATTCAATGACTATTTTGCATTTTCCCTATATGACCCAATTTTTGTTTCTTTAAAGTCTACTCTCAGTTTGTGGCAACTCTTCATCACTTTCAAGTTGCAAGGGATACAATCAAACTTGTCACAGAATGAGTAGGGATCATTTGCATCTGCTTCATTATATTTGCAGGCTCCTTCAATTGGCTTGCTAACAACCTTTTTACAAAGGTGAGTTAGATGATTTACAGAGCCATATTTTTCACACTTCTTTCTTGGAGCATCTGCAACATAAGAAAAATTATTGCTTTTATTTATCCCAATTTTCCATTTCTATTTTTCTTCTTCTTTCTTGCATCTTCAGTCTTGGTTTCTTTGACAGGTGTCTTGGAGCTTTGATTATCCATGAGCTTCTCTTCAATTTTGAAGGATTGAGTTGATTCTGCATCTTTCTTCTCATTGTCTTCATCAGCAATTTCTTGCTTGATAATTAACTCTTCTTCATTGAAGTTGACCTCACATGCCTTGAACATAGGTGAGTCAACCTTTTTCAGGATGGTTGGAACATTATCAGTCTCTGTTGCTTTTCCTTTGTCACCTATATTCTTCTTCTTGTTGTTCAAGGCATCATAGTCAATACCAATAGCAATGTTTGCACATGGCTTGTTTTTCTCATGGTACTGTCCAATTAACTCGGATGCATTCTTGAAGGATTTCAATTTAACTTCATTCTTTTCCAGCTTCTCCCTTAGCACTGCTTCATTTTCACTTGCATACTTGAGCATATTTTTCAGATATGTATTTTCTTGCCTTATAGTTTCAAGCTCTACCAACAACAATTCAGTTTCTTGTTTCTCACTTTCAAGCTTCTCATTTATCTTTGTAAATCTGCTAACTTTTTCATTAGCAACAACCATACTTGTATGAATGTGAAACATTTTCGTGCTCATCTTTTCTACAGTTTCCTTATATTGACTCACATTTAAATCAATGGTAGTGAGAGTTGGTACTTGTGATTTTGATGAGGATGATTCTCCTTTTTCCAAGGTCATTAAAGTATAATTTCCAACTTCCTCATCTTCATCATTATCAGAATCATCCCAACTTTTTCCCTCTATAATCTAAGCTTTGATTTGCTGTTTCTTCATAAGGGCTTTATACTTTGCTTCCAGTTCAAGATAAGCTTTATATTTCTTTGCTTTCTTGGGTTTCCTGCATTCTGTAGAAAAATGGCCTAGTTCATCACAGTTGAAGTACCTTATCTTCGATCTGTCAACATGTCCAGTTTTGTAACCATTTTTGCTATCATATGTGTACTTCCCTTTTTCTTTCCAGCTATTGTCTTTGTTGAAAGACTATCATTTACCCTTGAAGAATCTTGGCTTCTTTACTCTAATGTTAGAGAACTTTCTTTCCAGATAGGCCATTGACTGATCAAGCTCATCAAGTTCATCCAAGGTGTAGAACTCATCTTCTGCCAGTTCCAGAATAACCTGTTCTGGTGAATCATTAGTTCTTTGCTCACTTGTTGAGACAGTTGGAGTCTGAGATCTTGGCTCATCATTAGAGGTCTGGCTTTCATTGACAATTAGGACACTTGAACCATCTACAACAAGCCCTTGACCAAAACTTAATGATTTCCTTTGAATCATTTCTAGCTCATATGTTTTCAAGATTCCATACAGGACTTCCAGAGTTATTTTGCTCAAGTCTCTCCTTTCCGTGATTGCTAAGATTTTCTGTTCCAAATGATCAGGGAGAGTAAGTGTTAGGAATATATGTGCATTAGTTTGATGATATGTTTAACAAAACACTTAAGTAGAAATTCAGTGTCTGTAGCCTCAACGGATAAGATCACTTTGGCTATCCGTTGATGGTGTAGCTTTACTTAGAAATAAGTCTAGTGTTGTAGCATATTTTAGTCTCTGTATTTAAGATGTAATTCTTAGAAGTTGAGAGAAACTATGAGTCATGTTGACTACTAGAAGATATGCAGATAGGAAGGCCAATTGTAAATATTTCATGCCTTGTAATCTTGTATAAATGAAGTGGTATCAACGGATGACTTAAAGACCTTCAACGGATGAGAAGCTAAGCTTCAACGGATGTCTCTAAAGCTTCAACGGATAACATCCTTCAACGGATGAGTGCATCAACGGATGAAAGCTTCAACGGATGTTCTGTTGATTAACCGTTGATAAGTGGTAGTTGTACCTACAAACAGAGGCACGTGGGTGAACAGAGATAACTGAAATGTGGCAGCCTAATTTCAGGAACATCAGAAAAAGCAGCCGTTCTACTCTAGTATAAAGAGACATTAAGTCAACAAAGTACTGGAGTGAACTGGAGAAGAAACAAGTGGAGATCTTACTTTATTATTTTATTATATCCTTGTCTTCACTTGTAAACTTGGTAATATATAAACCAAGTAGTAGCTAGTAATTAGATAAGAATTTTTCCAGAGCTGTTTAGAAAAATCTTGAGAGAAAAATTATCTAGTTTGTACTAGGATGCAGCTGTGATCAAATTCTTAGATCACAGAATTTATGAAATACCATCTCTGGTGGAACAACAAATCCACCAGAAAAGTTTTTAAAGGTTTATTGTGTTCTTTACATTTGTGTTTGAATATATATCTGTCTGTATCAGCTTAAAGCAATTCACACACTTGTTCATCTTGAACACACAGTCTTTATAAACTGCTCAAAACTTGAAAAAGTTTTGAGATTTACATTCAACCCCCCTTCTGTAAATCTCATTGTTAGTTCTCTAGAAATAACAGTAAGCAAGAAGAATGGACAATGGAAGACACAGAAGAAGTCCACAAGGATAAGAAGGCTATGAACATTTTGTTTAATGGTCTTGACAAGGATATGTTTGATAATGTGATAAATTGCTCAACTGCCAAAGAGGTTTGGGACACAGTTCAGCTGCTGTGTGAAGGTACAGAACAAGTAAAAGAGAACAAGATGCAGCTTCTCATTCAACAGTATGAGTATTTTCATTTTGAAGAAAATGAATCTTTAAATGACACATTTAACAGATTCCAAAAGCTGTTGAATGGATTGAAGCTGTATGGTAGAGTGTACCAGGTGAAGGATTCAAATCTTAAATTCTTAAGATCCTTGCCAAAGGAACGGAAACCCATGACTGTCTCCTTAAGAAACTCTCAGGATTATAAGGACTTCACTCTTGAAAGATTATATGGAATCTTGAAGACTTATGAACTAGAGTTGGAACATGATGAGGTATTGGAGAAGGGGAGAAAGAAAGGAAGTTCAGTTGCATTGGTAGCTGAAAATGAGAGGGAATGCAGACAAGAAACTGTGAGATCTACATCAAACTCCAAAGATGGTACAAGATATCAGGAATCAAGCAAAGGAAAAGAGCAAGTTGCTGAGAATGAAGACAACTCCAGTCAAGATGACTCTGATAGTGTTGATGAGCATCTTGCATTTCTGTCCAGGAGATTTGCAAAGATGAAGTTTAAGAAAAACACTAGAGCCACTAAACCTCATAAGAACATGGTGGACAAATCAAAGTTCAAGTGTTTCAATTGTGGTATAAGTGGACACTTTGCAAGTGAGTGCAGAAAGCCAACCTCTGAAAATAAGAAATTTGACCAAGTAGATTACAAGAAGAAATATTTTGATCTGCTCAAGCAAAAGGAAAGGGCTTTCATTACTCAAGAAAAAGATTGGGCAGCTGATGGAGAGGAAGAGAATGAAGATGTGGAGTATGTCAACTTAGCTCTCATGGCTGATTCTGAGGAAAATGAAGTTAGTTCATCAAGCAATCAGGTAACAACTCAGGTAATCACTACTGATGTAACATAACTTACTAAAGAAGAGTGCAATGATGCTTTTAATGACATGTCTACTGAATTGTATCATTTGCGTGTGTCTCTTAAATCTCTTGCTAAAGAAAATAGTAGGATTAAAGAGAACAATCTGTTTTTAAGTAATAGAAATGCTATGTTAGAAGATAAGTTGATTGACCTAGAGAAAACCAAGCTGTATTGTATATCTGTTGAGAATGAACTAGCTGAATCTATTAAGAAAGTAGAAATACTTTCTAATCAATTAAAGAGAGAGCAAGAGGTGATTAAAGCCTGGAAAACATCTAGGGATGTTAGTGCTCAAATTGCCAAGGTCCAAGGAATTGAATCATTCTGTGAAACTGCCTGGGATAAAAACAAAAAGAAACTGGAATTAATTGATGGGCTGTCAACGGATGTGGAATCAACGGATGATGAAGGTTATCCGTTGAAGGAAGAAAATGAGCATCCGTTGAAGGTTCCTCAATTAAAACAGGCAGATGTTTCTATTAGTGAAAATCTAAAGAAACTCAACAAAAAGTTTGGTTCAACTTCCAAGAACTTTGTTAAAGAAGAAGCAAGCACATCCAAAGATGTCAGTAAGGTGAATATAGGGCACATGACCTTAGAACAGTTAAATAATAGGCTCAAGATGGTTGAGGATAAAAAGGAAACTAAAAGAAAATCTAACAGAAATGGGAAGGTAGGTGTTAACAAACATAATAATTACACACCTGATAGGTATGCTCCTAGAAAAAGCTGTGTGCATTGTAGTAGTGTTAATCATCTATCTGCTAATTGCAAATCTATTAAGAAAACCCCCATAACTGTACCCTCTTCCATGCCTAACATGTCTGCATCATCTCTACATGCTATGCCTACTATGTCTCAACAGAATCCTTATGCACATTTTGCAAACATGCCATATTTTAACAATCCTTATCTTGCTGCATTTAGTATGCCTCAAATGCCATACAATATGCCTATGTGGAATAACATGTGATAGGGATAAATAAATCCTGATAATGGGCTGCTGAACCCAATAAGAAGGTGTTTGATATTCAGACCAGAAAGGTTAAGCCTGATGGACCAGATCAGGTCTAGTCGAATAAAAAAGGCCCAAAAGCCCTGATTATTAATTAATTTCGTAATTAATTAATAAGGGAAAAATCAGCTGTTGAGAAGAGTCCTGATAAGGATATAAATTCTTATAGATAAGCCTCAAGGGGACCTAAAAGGATAAGGAATCAGTTTCCTACTATCTAGGACTCCAAAGTCCATTCTAATTATGAGACTTGCCCACCAAGTCTCCTATACCAAGTCCAATTCAAGGACCACCAACATGTATATAAGGGGTCTCACCCCACAAATCAGAACTACGTTTTTTGGCTTGATTCTCTAACTCACAGAGATACGTAGGCATCTCGTAAAGGCAGAATTAAGCTACGAAACACGAGAGCAGCCATTAAAGGCCTTGAGCTCCCGAATCTTAGTAATAAATACAGCAAGTAATAACCTTAGCTTTTTATCCATAACATTTGGCGCCGTCTGTGGGAATCAACAACAACAACCATGGCGAGAACACGGAGAACAATTGGAGCTCTAGAGGAAGGAACACCATTAGAGACAACCCAGGTGATTTCATCAACCGTGGAGGTTCCTCCCCATTCAACTTATGCATCTACTCAGGGGGAAGCCCAGACAGGGGCAACTCATCCTCAGCCACAAGGGACAACTCCCCCGACTATTCAAGGTACGAATCCTCAAGTTCAACAAATACATATACCTGTGAATTCTCGACCCGTCGGGTATGAATATTCAACTATTGTTACTACTAACCCCCCTTATGGGATGCCCCTTCACCCTGAGGTTGGAGGAAGCGGATATGCTGGGCGAAGTGAAGCACGAGGGCGGTCGCCCCCCTATATACGAGGTTTGGATCCTATCCCTGAGGATCGGGAATTTTCTGGTCCATACACTGAGAGAGACTCCGAATCTTCGGATGATGAAGTGGCCCCGAGAAGGAGGCGTCCTGGAAAAGAGCCAATGGCTGATGGAAGGCAACGCCCCCAAAGCACCCCAGGGGCGAATCCCCAAGAAGTGCAGGAAAAGATCAGGGCTCATGAGGCTGAAATCCAAAGGCTGAGGCGTGATTTGGAGGCTCACCAAGCCACCAGACCCCACATACCTCCTAGGGGGAGAAATCCTCCTCCTATCATAGACCTGGATGGTCCGGTAAGAAGAAGGGCTGCTGTCCCAAGAACTGATCCAAGCAATCTCCTTCCCCTTGGAGATCCTGACGATCCAACTCCACCCTTCACAGAAGAGATAATGAATGCCCATATCTCAAGGAAATTCAAGATGCCCACTATCAAAGCCTATGATGGCACGGGAGACCCCGCTAATCATGTTAGGACATTCTCTAATGCACTGCTGCTGCAACCCGTGAATGATGCTATAAAATGTCGGGCCTTCCCTCAAACCCTGTCGGGTATGGCTCAAAGATGGTACAGTCGCCTACCCCCAAATTCTATTGGATCATTCAGAGAATTAAGTCAGGCTTTTATTAAGCAATTCATCAGTGGAAGAGTCCATGAGAAAAGTTCAGCATCTCTTATGAGTCTTGTGCAGGGAGCTAAGGAATCCTTAAGAGATTACCTGAATCGTTTTACAAAGGAGGCTTTAAAAGTCCCAGACCTTGATGATAAGGTAGCCATGATAGCACTGCAACAAGGAACTAGGGATGAGTTTTTCAAGATGTCTTTGGCCAAACGACCCCCTGAGAGCATGTTGCAGCTCCAAGAGAGGGCAGGGAAGTATATCAAGGTTGAAGAAAGTATGAGGAAGACCGTAGTAAGTAATGAGCCCACTGGAGGCAAGAAACGAAAAACTGATTTGGAGTATATCGCTAAGGACAAATATCCTAGAACCGAACAAAATCCTGATTCAACCCCCAAGAAGGGAGGACCTGGGCAAAAGTTCACTGAATACGCTAAGCTGAATGCTCCCAGAAGTCAGATTTTGATGGAGATTGAGAAAGACAGAGATATTCGCTGGCCTAAGCCCTTGAAGGCTGATCCTGCCAAGCTAGATAAGGGCAAGTATTGCAGGTTTCACAAAGATGTTGGCCATGACACCGATGAGTGTAGGCAATTGAAAGATGAAATTGAGTTTTTGATTCGAAAAGGAAGATTGAACAAGTATACTGGAGATGGAGGGGACAGAAATAATAATGGAAGGAAGAACTTTGAAGATCGTAGGAGGGACCAAGACGATCAGGGGCGAAACCCCCAGCCTAGAGGACCAGTTATAAACACCATTTATGGAGGGCCGAGACCTCGAGGGCCTGTGATAAACACGATCTTTGGAGGTCCAACTGCTGCTGGATTGTCCAAAAATTCCAGAAAGGCATATACTAGAGAGGTTATGCATATTATTGGAGAAGCCCCGAAGAGGGCCAGGACAGAAGTAACATTGGCTTTTGATGATTCCGACCTAGAGGGTGTGAAGTTTCCCCATGACGACCCGCTGGTCATAACACCAATAATAGGAAATAGCCCGGTTAAGAGGGTCCTTGTGGATAATGGTGCTTCTGTGGATATCTTGCTCAACGACACCTTTCTAAGGATGGGGTATAACGACTCCCAGTTAACACCAACCGACATGCCGATATATGGATTTGCTGGAGTAGAATGTCCTGTGGAAGGGATAATCAAATTGCCAACCACCATAGGTACGGAGCCAAGGTAAGCAACGCAGATGCTGGATTTCGTGGTGGTAAAGGCTAGTTCGACTTATAATGCTATCATGGGAAGAACAGGGATACATGCCTTCAAGGCAGTCCCCTCTTCCTACCACTCAGTCATGAAGTTTCCCACCCGAAACGGGATTGGAGAAGAAAGAGGAGATCAAAAAATGGCTAGAAGCTGTTATGTGGCCTCTTTGAGGGCAGATGGAGTCGGGGGGCAGGTTCTTCCTATTGAAGATATGGATGTTCGAGAAAATGATGAGAATAGAGGAAGGCCAGCAGAAGAATTGGTCTCGGTTCCTTTAGACCCCAAGAATCCTGAGAGGATGACTTTCATTGGAGCCACATTAGAGGAGCCCCTTAGAGGAAAGTTAGTGAAATTTTTGCAAGAAAATAGTGATGTGTTTGCATGGTCAGCAGCTGATATGCCAGGCATAGACCCGGAGTTAATTACTCACAAGTTAAACGTGGATCCAAGCCGGAAGACAGTGAAACAAAAGAAAAGAAATTTTGCCCCGGAAAGACAAGAGGCTATAAAGCAGGAAGTGGAAAAGCTCTTAGAGGCTGGTTTCATTGAGGAGATTCAATTTCCGGAGTGGTTAGCAAACCCTGTAATGGTGAAGAAGGCTAATGGAAAGTGGAGGATGTGTATAGACTTCACCGATCTGAATGATGCATGCCCCAAAGACTGTTTTCCGCTGCCTAGAATTGATACTTTGATTGATGCCACCGCTGGACATGAGATGCTGAGTTTCATGGATGGGTTTAGCGGATACAACCAGATCAAAATGCATAAGGATGATATTCTAAAGGTATCATTTATCACTGACTTTGGTGTTTATTGTAATCTTGTTATGGCGTTTGGTCTCAAGAATGCAGGAGCCACCTATCAAAGGTTGGTGAATAAAATTTTTAAGAATCTTATTGGGAAGACTATGGAAGTCTATGTTGATGACATGCTAGTCAAGAGTCTAGTAAAGACTGATCATATAACCCATTTGAGGGAAGCTTTTGAGGTCCTGAGGTACCACAAGATGATGTTGAATCCCACGAAGTGTGCTTTCGGAGTAGGATCTGGAAAATTCTTGGGATTGATGGTCTCAAAGAGGGGAATTGAGGCTAACCCCGATAAAATAAAGGCAATCCTGGACATGGAACCCCCAAAAACTGTCAAGGATGTTCAGAAACTCACAGGAAGGGTTGCTGCGCTAGGACGATTCATCTCCAAGTCAGGAGACAAGTGCTTGTCATTCTTCAAGTCATTAAAGAACATTAAAGACTTTGTATGGAGTGAGGAAAATCAGAAGGCATTTGAAGAGTTAAAGAAGTATATGGGCCAGGCCCCGTTGTTGGCCAAGCCAGTTCTGGGTGAAGTTTTATTCTTGTACTTGGCTGTTTCAGAAAGCGCCTTGAGCGCGGTGTTGGTTAAGGAGGAACTGAAAGTCCAGAAACCCGTATACTATGTCAGCAAAATTTTGCATGGTGCTGAGTTGAATTATTCAGCCATTGAGAAATTCGCTTTAGCCTTGGTAATGGCTTCAAGAAAACTGCGTCCTTATTTTCAAGCTCACCAAATTGAAGTGCTAACAAATCAGCCACTGAGAAATATCATTCACAGTCCCAAGGCAAGTGGGAGACTGATTAAGTGGGCAATAGAGTTGGGAGAGTTCGATCTCAAGTATAAGCCACGTATGGCCATAAAAGCCCAGGCACTAGCTGACTTCGTGGTGGAATGTACCATACCCAACCAAGAAGTCGGGGGGCAGGAAGATACCATACCTCAAGACAAGGGAGTCGACAATGGGGACAAGGAGAAAGAATATTGGGTTCTCTATTTTGATGGAGCATCAAAAACAAATTCCAGTGGAGCAGGGTTGGTTTTGCAAAGCCCTGATGGATTCTTAATTGAGTATGCCATGAAGCTAGACTTCCCAACCACAAACAATGAGGCAGAGTATGAAGCCCTGATTGCTGGCCTTGGTCTAGCTGGGACACTTAGAGTCAAAAACTTAAAGGTTCGTGGAGACTCGAAGTTGATCATATCCCAGGTAAAGGGAGAATTTGAAGCAAGGGATGATACGATGGCTAAGTATGTTCGCCTAGTAAGGGCTGTGATGACCCAATTTAATGAATGCCATGTTAAACACATTCCAAGGGAAGAAAATGCTAAAGCAGATGCGCTATCAAAGTTTGCTTCATCTGAGATTGAAGAAAGTTCAGGAAGTGTGTACTTCCGTGTTTTGAAGACACGAAGCATAGATGTTAAGCTTGTGGCTCCCGTAGGCTTGGGGACGTCATGGATTGATCCCATCAAGGCTCACATTCAGACCGGTTGGTTGCCAAGCGATGCAATTGAGGCACGGAAGTTAACTGTTCGAGCACTAAGGTACTCTTTGATAGATGGGATTCTATATAAAAGATCTTTCGTGGTTCCTTACTTGAGGTGTCTCAGGCCCGATGAGGCACGCTTAGCTCTTGAGGAAGTGCATGGAGGTATTTGTGGGCAACACTTGGGGGGCAGGGCCTTGGCTCATAAGATAACTCGTTTAGGCTTCTATTGGCCAGAAATGATGGCTGATGCCAAAGAATATGTGAAGAAGTGTGATCGTTGTCAGAAGCATGCACCAGTCGCCAGACAACCCCCCCGAGATGCTGACCTCTATCAACTCACCTATTCCCTTTGCTATGTGGGGGATGGATATTCTAGGGCCTTTTCCTATGGCCACAGCACAAAGGAAGTTTCTGATTGTAGCCATTGATTATTTCACCAAGTGGATCGAAGCCAAACCTTTGGCCAAAATCACAACTAAGCAGGTTGCACAATTCCTGTGAGAAAACATTATGTGCCGATATGGAATTCCCCGTATCCTCGTCACTGACAATGGAACACAATTCAACAACGAGGAATTCAAGAAGTATTGCGAAGAAAATGAAATTGAGTTACGGTTCACCTCTGTGGCTCACCCGCAAGCCAATGGGCAAGCGGAGGTAGCAAATCGGATAATCCTGGATGGACTAAAGAAGAGGATCGAAAAGTCAAGAAATAATTGGGTGGATGAGATACTTCCCATATTGTGGGCCTATAGGACTACCTGTAGAGTCACGACAAATGCAACTCCTTTCATGTTGGCATATGGGGCGGAAGCAGTAGTTCCCGTGGAGATATCACATTCTTCTCCAAGGATTCAGGCTTTTGATGAAAAAGAAAATGAGGAAGGGCAGAAGTTAGCCCTGGATTTAATCGATGAAGTGCGGGATAAAGCACACGCAAAGATAGTAGAATATCAGAAAAAGGCTTCATTCTACTACAACCTAAGGGTTAAAGAGAGGTTTTTCAAACAAGGTGACCTAGTCTTGAGAAAAATAGAGGCTTCTGGTGTCGGACAGAAAGGAAAGCTTGCCCCAAATTGGGAAGGGCCGTATAGAGTCAAGAGCGTTCAGGGTAGAGGAACCTACAAGCTGGAGACTATGGATGGTTTTGAAGTCCCGAGAACCTGGCACGCACAAAACCTGAAGGTTTACTACGTGTGAGATGGTCGAAGTACGATTCTCACTCGTCAGGATGGCGAGTAGGTTGAAAAGCACCTTGAAGCTTTGCTTGCTTAGGATTTATATGTTTTAGTTTTATTACGAAATTTATTAAGACTTGTGTAAGGGACGAATCCCAGACAATTTTATGAAATTTATAAGTTCTTCAAAGTATGTTTGTGGCCTAACAAATAAAAATCAAATGCATGGATGCAAGCATAAAAGGTGATAAATGAAATAGATCTGATAGATGTTACAAAAGTTTGATAAATAAAGTCTCGAAAATAAAAAAAGCCACGCAGGGCTGAAAAAGCTCTAAGGAGCTGAAGTACCCTCGGCATCCATATCATCGTCCTCTCCACTCTCGCTGGATGTCTCTGTCGTCTCGGAGGAGGAGGAAGAGCTGTCGTCCTCAGTAGGTCTGGAAGAAGACTCGGGAGGAGGAAGGAGTGGATCCTGAGGAACATGGTCTGAGACAACTACTCGGGTACGAAACCTCTGTAGCAAAGTCTCGTCATCAGGGCAGATATAGTCCGCCGGGTTAATATCAGGACAAGCCTCGTTCACGGTCCCAAGGGCCGTGTCCCAACCAGTCCTAAAAAACTCGGGAAAGACTGAATCATCCCTAATCCTCATAGATTGGGCAAACTCCTCCGAGTCCAGATAGTTGTCAATAGCTTTATCCTTCTCCGCCCGAAGTACCACCAGCTCGGCGTTAGACTCTCCGAGTTCTTCCTCCTTGCGCTTGAGCTTCTTCTCCAGGGTAGCATACTTCTTCTGTTGCCTCCTGAGGGCATTATCGGCCTTATCAGAAGCCCGCTTCCATGATTCGGCTTGCCTCACGGCGCCTTGAAAATAGGCGTTAGACTGAAACAAAGCAACCAACGAAGTATAAGGCAAGAAAATGCTACAAGAATGAAAGATAAATTTAAAAGAGAGAAGGCATACCGAAGCCAGAGATTGGGCTCCCATGAGCTTAATCCTCTCAAGGTCAGGGGTGGCCACCACATCAGTAAAGTCCTTTGGAGTCACGCTATGGTAGGACCAATCCCAAGCATGTTTCATGGAACCAACCACGGTGTCCCCTCGGCGGAATCCCCAGAGAGGCTGGAAGGCTCCTGTGGCAGCAGCAGTAGGGGCAGCAGCAGTAATAGGAGCACTATGGCCCCCAGCTCCTTCAGTTGAAGCCTCCCCTATAGGCTCTTTCTGCTTCTTCAAAAAGATAGGCTCCGTGGCCTTTCCCCGGGTGTCTAGGCCTGCGAGCCGAGCTTTCTTCATCCTAGCTGTTTCCTCAACCAAAGGAACATTGTCCTCGTTAATCTCCTTAGCAGCTGAAACAAAGCAAAGGACAAAATAAGTGAAGTTAATAATGCATGAAATGAAGTAAAGTTGAGAAGGGAAGAAAAATACCCTGTTGAGAAACAGAGGATAGTCCCACATGAATCAGGGAAAACTCCTCTAAGAGAGTCCAGCTGGTGGTCGTGCCATCATCCTGAGTAAGCCCATTATAAATAATAGTTTCTTCAGGAGTTAAGTGAATGGATTTGAGGCTACCATCACTGACCTTCCCAAAGGAAGATCGAAAAAGTGTGCCCCAGTCACCATTCTCCCAACGTAACCCGACGAAACTATTCCTCCAATTTTGATTATTATCAGGAATAGAGGCACTGTTAAAGATATGTTTGCTTTTGGGCCTTTGCTTGACATAGACCCAGCCGCAGATGCTGGAAGAACTATTGTAACACTGAAAGACTTTCCTAAAAACAGCTACAGAAAGAGGAAAGCCCTCCCTAAGACAGCAGACCATAAAACATAGAATGTTCCTCCAGGCGTTTGGAGGAAGCTGACACGGGTTGATTTGTAAATCAGCCAAAAGATGAGGAATAAAGGGGTGAAAAGGAAACCTAAGCCCAGCATTAAGGGCATCTGTGTAAATGAAGAGAGTATCGGGTCTCCAGTGGCAAGTACGATCACCACCAGAGACTGGAACTAATCTAAGGGGAGGAAGGACGTTATAACGAGCATTTAGTTTATTGAAATCTATGTTGTGCCAAGTATTACAATGATTAAAAGAGTCGAGATGTGCAGTGGAGGGATATTCATCCCCCCTAGTGTTAATCATATCAATTAAAGACATATATGAAGAACGGATCTCGATATCCTTACCTCATTTTGAAGCCGAGGCTATCTTGGCCGCCCTCTCAGAACTCTTGTCAGCCATTAGTAAAGCTAGGAAGGAGAGGTTGGAAAACTAAAGGAGGGGATTTGAGAGAGGAAAGGTTAGAAAGTTGGAGGAAGATGAGAAGAAGTTGTAGAATGAGTAGAGAGGTGAAATGAGAGGTGTGGAGAAATCAAACTCTCACCCCACCTTTATATAGCCAAGGAAGGGGGATAATGGGCCTTAAAAAAGCCCATTTGGGCCCAAAACTTAGAAGGTTCTGGAATTATCCAGGAAGTTCCTGGAAAATTCAAGAGAATTCTAGCAAAAATCAGAAGAAAACTTGAGTTTTTGAAGAATCTGGAAGAATCCAGAAAAACCCTAGAAGGATTTGGAATTTGGGCTTAGAAAATAAAAGCCCATCTCAGAAAAGGGCCTAATTTTAGAAAAAATCAAGCCCGGTTAAGGGCCCAAGTGTTTAAAAAGCCCTATTTGAGGCCCAAATGATGTTTAAGAAAAAAGAGTGGAAAGGGAGCCCAGTTAAAACAATGGGCCAATTGCAAAAACCTAGTTGGATCAAGAAAAATGGGCCCAAGGTTTTTCTATTGAAGCCCAGAAAAAAGGGTAGGCCAAATAAGAAAATAGGCCCAGTTAAAATGGGCCCAAGTCATAGCCCAGAATTAAGAGCTTAAATCCAAGTATATACAAAAAAATATATGTATATATTCTTGACCCTTTCGAATAGAAAACACAGAGAAATCCTGGTCGAATGGTCTGAGGTCGAATTTCCCTCGACCAGGGCTGATAAAAGAAGCTAATTCGGTCAAGAAATTAATTCTGACCAAAAATCTTGGTCGAAAATGATTGTTTTTTGACCGAAATGCCAGAATAATGTTCGACCTTGTTCCTTGATCCTTTCGACCAGGGAACAAGATAAAATCTTGGTCGAAATGATCCAGCTCGAAATAGCTTCGACCAAGGCAAGAGATGATGGTTAATTCGGTCAAAAAATGGAGATCCTGACCGAAAATCTTAACCGAAGTTGAAAAAAATTCCTGGTCGAAAATTCCTGGTCAAAATATTTAAAAAAAAAAAAAAAAAAGGGGGAGAAATCCTGGCCGAAATTCGACCAGGATTCTTGCTCGAATGGAATCTCCTCGAAAATCCTTCGACCAAGGCACAGCAGGGGCTAATTCGACCAGGATCCTGGTCGAATGGATTCCTGGTCGAAAATTGTAAAAAAAAAAAAAAAAAAAAAAGAGAGAGAGAAAAAAGGAAGAAAAAGGGAAGAAAAAATCCTGGAAAATTACAAAAAAATAAGGAAATTCCTTAAATAGTTTCTGAAAAATGTTAATATTTTCAGAAATAAGGAATAAATCCAGGATAAATCCCAGAAATTAAGGGGAAAATCCAGAAATTAAGGATAAATCCCAGAAATTAAGGATAAATCCCAGAAATTAAGGGAAAAATCCAGAAATTAAGGGAAAAATCCAGAAATTAAGGATAAATCCCAGAAATTAAGGGAAAAATCCAGAAATTAAGGGAAAAATCCAGAAATTAAGGATAAATCCCAGAAATTAAGGATAAATCCCAGAAATTAAGGGAAAAATCCAGAAATTAAGGGAAAAATCCAGAAATTAAGGATAAATCCCAGAAATTAAGGGAAAAATCCAGAAATTAAGGATAAATCCCAGGAAAATAAGGAAAAATCCCAGAAAAATTAGGGAAAATTCCAGAAATTAGGGAAAAATCCCGGAAATAAGGGAAAAATTCCTGGAAATCAAAATAATTCCTAAAAGGAAAAATTCGTTGTAAACGTGTAGGTCGCTCCACACTTTACGCAAGAACGAAACCCTGTAAGGGAATGAATAGACTTAACTTCTGCGAAACATAATCAATGTTTCCCAAAAGTTGGGGGGCAAATGATAGGGATAAATAAATCCTGATAATGGGCTGCTGAACCCAATAAGAAGGTGTTTGATATTCAGACCAGAAAGGTTAAGCCTAATGGACCAGATCAGGTCTAGTCGAATAAAAAAGGCCCAAAAGCCCTGATTATTAATTAATTTCGTAATTAATTAATAAGGGAAAAATCAGCTGTTGAGAAGAGTCCTGATAAGGATATAAATCCTTATAGATAAGCCTCAAGGGGACCTAAAAGGATAAGGAATCAGTTTCCTACTATCTAGGACTCCAAAGTCCATTCTAATTATGAGACTTGCCCACCAAGTCTCCTATACCAAGTCCAATTCAAGGACCACCAACATCTATATAAGGGGTCTCACCCCACAAATCAAAACTACGTTTTTTGGCTTGATTCTCTAACTCACAGAGATACGTAGGCATCTCGTAAAGGCAGAATTAAGCTACGAAACACGAGAGCAGCCATTAAAGGCCTTGAGCTCCTGAATCTTAGTAATAAATACAGCAAGTAATAACCTTAGCTTTTTATCCATAACAACATGTATGCACAATCCATGCCTTATCATATTTCAAATGTGCTAAATGATTCTGTGACTAACCCTACACCTCAACCAACTACATCTAAGACCAAGGTTGACTCAAAGTTACCTAAGTCTAGAGATGCAGGAGGAATGAAGTCTAGGAGAAAGGCTAACAAGAATGGACCCAAGGAAACTTGGGTACCAAAATCAAATTGATTGATTTTATGGTGTGCAGGGAAATAGAAGAAATCTATGGTACTTGGACAGTGGCTGTTCAAGACACATGACAGGAGATTTCTCCCTGCTCACAGAGTTTAAGGAAAGAGCTGGCCCTAGCATAACCTTTGGAGATGACAGCAAAGGGTTTACTATGGGATATGGCTTGATTTCAACAAGGAATGTCATCATTGATGAAGTTGCATTAGTTGATGGTCTCAAACATAACTTACTGAGCATCAGTCAACTATGTGATAAAGGGAATACAGTTTCCTTCAATTCTGAAGCCTGTGTTGTCACTAGTAAGAAAGACAACAAAGTGGTTCTAACTGGAGTTAGAAAAGGAAATGTGTACTTAGCTGACTTCAACTCTGCAAATGCAGAATCTATTACTTGTCTCTTCAGCAAAGCAAGTTCAGTTGAGAGTTGGCTATGGCACAAGAAGCTATCCCATTTGAATTTCAAGACAATGAATGATCTAGTCAAAAAGGACCTAGTAAGAGGAATTCCTCTTGTTGAATTCTCAAGGGATGGTTTGTGTGATGCTTGTCAGAAAGGCAAACAAAGGAAAACATCATTCAAAAAGAAGCTTGAAACAACAATTGATGAACCATTACAGCTGCTACATATGGATTTGTTTGGACCAGTCAATGTATTGTCAATTGCAAGAAAAAGATATTGCTTAGTGATTGTAGATGATTTCTCAAAGTTTTCATGGGTCTATTTTCTTGGATCAAAGAATGAAGCAAGTGAAATCATTATCAATCACATCAGGCAAGTCAATAATCATCCTGACCTGAAGGTTAGGAATATCAGGAGTGACAATGGAACTGAGTTCAAGAATTTATCAATGAGGCTGTTCTGTGAAGAAAATGGAATCATGCATGAGTTCTCAGCTCCAAGAACACCTCAGCAAAATGGGGTAGTTGAAAGAAAGAACAGATCTTTAATTGAGGCTGCCAGAACAATGCTTGAAGAATCAAAGTTACCAACATATTTCTGGGCTAAAGCTGTTAATTGTGCCTGTTTCACTCAAAATATCTCTTTGATCAATCAAGCTAAAGGCATGACTCCTTATCAGTTGTTCAAGAGAAGAAAACCAACTCTAAACTTTCTTCATGTCTTTGGATGTAAATGCTTTATACTAAGGAATCAATCTGACCATAAAGGGAAGTTTGATGCAAAGGCTGATGAAGGGATATTTGTTGGTTATTCAGCTGGAAAATCTTATAGGGTCTACAATCTAAGAACCAACATTGTTATGGAATCTGTGCATGTTGTGTTTGATGATAAAAAGATTGATGGACTAACATATGAGGGACAATATGAGAGACTCAAATTTGACAACATTGAGATATATTGTGATGATAGTGAAGAGGAGACTGATGGAGATAACACTTCAAAAGGGATTCAAAACATGCCCTTGGATAATGCACAAAATACTGCATCCGTTGAAAGTCAGAATTCTGCATCCGTTGATAGAGGCAATGCAGTATCCGTTGAAAGACATGGTGTATCATCCGTTGAAGTACTAAATGAAGCATCCGTTGATCATAGTTTATCAACGGATAATCGATTTACATCATCAGTTGATAGAACTCCAAGTTCCCTGCAAAGGACCAACAACTCAGGGGGAGTTTCAACTAGTCAACACTCTGTCTCACATCATGACAATACTGAGGCCACCTCATCTAGAGCACATCTTCCACTTCAAAGGAAATGGACCAAGAATCATCCCTTTGAACTGATCATTGGTGATGCATCATCTAAAGTGCAAACAAGAAGAGCTACTCAAGATGAATGTCTGTATAGTAGTTTTCTATCTCAGGAGGAACCTAAAAAAGTGGAAGAAGCCTTATTGGATCCAGATTGGATATTAGCTATGCAGGAAGAGCTAAACCAATTTGAGAGAAACCAAGTTTGGAAGCTGGTACCCAAACCAAAGACAAAGAGTCCTATTGACACAAAATGGGTATTCAGAAACAAGATGGATGAAAATGGCATTATCATAAGGAATAAAGCCAGATTGGTTGCTAAAGGCTATTCTCAGCAAGAGGGAATAGATTTTGATGAGACATATGCTCCTGTTGCAAGACTTGAAGCCATCAGAATTTTTCTAGCCTATGCAGCTCATGCCAATTTCAAAGTCTATCAAATGGATGTCAAGAGTGCATTTCTAAATGGGAAATTAGAGGAAGAAGTCTATGTAAGTCAACCTCCAGGATTTGAAGATCCAAATTTTCCAGACTATGTATATTATCTGTTGAAAGCACTCTATGGACTGAAGCAAGCACCTAGAGCCTGGTATGAAACCTTATCAAAATTTCTTTTGGAGAATCACTTCACTAGAGGTACTGTTGATAAAACTCTCTTCTTTAGGAATGTTAATGGCTCTAGTATACTTGTTCAAATTTATGTAGACGACATAATATTTGGTTCTAAAGATGATAAACTTTGTAAAAAGTTTGCTAAGCTAATGCAAAGTAATTATGAAATGAGCCTTATGGGAGAACTAACCTATTTTCTTGGTTTACAAATTAAACAAGTTAGTAATGGAATTTTCATTAGTCAAACTAAATATATTCATGATCTTTTAAAGAAGTTTGACTTAATGGAATGTTCATCTGCAAAAACTCCCATGGCCACTGCCACCAAACTTGAATTAAATAAGACTGAAAGGTCTGTGGACATTACAAGTTATAGAGGCATGGTTGGTTCACTTTTATATTTAACTGCTAGCAGACCAGATATAATGTTTGCTACATGTCTGTGTGCTAGATTTCAAGCTGATCCTAGGGAGTCTCACTTAATAGCTATCAAAAGGATTTTCAGATATCTCAAGGGTACACCAAATTTAGGTATTTGGTATCCTAGAGAATCTGGCTTTGATCTAATTGGTTATTCAGATGCAGACTATGCAGGTTGCAAAATAGACAGGAAAAGTACAACAGGCTCCTGCCAATTCCTGGGAAACAAGCTTGTATCATGGTTTAGCAAAAAGCAAAATTCAGTCTCTACTTCTACAGCTGAGGCTGAATACATTGCTGCTGGAAGTTGCTGCTCTCAAGTGTTATGGATGAGAAATCAACTCCTTGACTATGGACTTCATGTTGATAGAATTCCTATCTTTTGTGACAACACAAGTGCCATAGCCATAACATAGAATCCTGTACAGCACTCAAGAACCAAGCACATTGATATCAAGTACCACTTCATTAGGGAGCATGTCATGAATGGTACAGTGGAACTACATTTTGTTCCAAATGAACAACAAATTGCAGACATATTTACCAAGCCACTTGATGAATCAACATTCACAAGATTAGTAAGTGAGCTAGGTATGCTTAATTACTCTTAAAATTCATGTCCTTATTGTAATTTGAATTGAAGCCTGAAATATATTAGTTGCTAGAACAAATTTGACTTTTAACAAAGTTTATACCATCAACGGATGTTTCCTATCCGTTGAAAGTCAAAATTGCTCTATCAACGGATATTCATTATCCGTTGAAAGACAAATACATTTCTGGAATTTTTATCCGTCAACGGATAAAACTGAAGTACCTTTCAACGGATGACAATTTGCCTTATCCGTTGAAATGTCACATCAGTCGATTCAGGTGTTTCACAGCCGTTGATTCTATTTTCTTAACCGTTGATACTCATACATACATCTGTATGTATTGGTTTTAAAGGTAGTTGTTAGAATACTTACAGTTTATTCTTAAACGGCTGAAATTCACTAACATATACTTATTGATTAATCTTTTACTAATTTTTTTTTTTTTTGAAAGCATATAAGCCCTTCTGATTTTTTATTTTTACTTTACGCTTTCTTAAAATTTCAAGCATTTACCATTTTCTCTCTGCAAAACCTTCAAGTTATTCTCTGCAATTTCTACTCACAACAATGGCACCAGTCGTGAAAATTATGTCTCAATCTGGGTTCATCTATGAGAAGAACAATTTCATAGCTTTGGTAGAAAAGAATGAAGCCCATTCAGACTATCACAAAATGATGGACTTCATCAAAAACTGTAAACTTAGCTATACAATGATGGAAGCCCCAACGATTTACTGTGAAGTAGTTGAGGAGATTTGGACAACTGTTGAGTTCAACTCCATAGATATGACTATCTCCTTCACTCTCAAAGGTTTGGTCATAATCAATGAGAATAATAAACTCAAGTGCTGGGCACAAGAGAAAAGAGTTCTTGCAGATTTATTGAGAATGGATCTCAACAGCAGTGTGCCATTGGTATATTTACCAATCATGAATGCACCTCAGGTAGGTGAGGTAATTGCTTCTACAACTCCTACTTCTTCCAACCCCTCTATTTCTTTATCTTCTAGTGTGACCATGAAATCTGTGACAATGCCCCAACAGATTTCTACCAAGGTCACCAAAACTAAACTTTCAAAATCAAAGACAAAGAAAACCACCTCTGTTGTTTCTCAAAAGACAACAGTTGTAACACCAACCATTAACCCTGAGGGGAGTGAACAGGGTGTGAGTGGTGAGGGGAGGGGTGAACATCAAAGAAACCCCCAGGATAAGGAAGGAGAGTTAAGTGCTTCCCAAGCTAGCCAAGCCACAGTTTCTCAAAAAGCTGTGGTGGTTGAAAAGGTATCTAGCACATCCCTAGTTGCATCCTCCCAAAAGGATGTTACTATTGAAAATAGTTCCCAACCAGGAACACAGAACAAACGAGGGAGGGACACTGAAGCCAAACACTCACCAACAAAAGCTTTTATTAGAAGAAAGAAGGCTAGAACCCAATCTTCTACACAGGGTGCACACACTGCACAGATACATCCATCTGTATCTATGCCTTCTCAAACTCAGTTTGATGTGGCTCCAATAAATGTGGAGTCACAGCCCCATTCTCTCACAATAATCACACATCAATCACCAAACACTTCATCACCATCTCTGGATGTGGATATGTTATTCCCATCAATTCCTGATTCTCCCTCTTTACAACTCAGGGAGGAGCCCCACTCAAATACAGGTGATCATCATCTCTTAGATGATTTGTTGGATCACCCGCAAATTCTTTCAGATATAATTGAAGGATCTGTGTCACCACATCTCAAATCAATCTACACAGATTCAACAGTTATATCACTTTCAATTTCAACTTCTTTTCCTTCTTCAACGGATATCACTCATCCGTTGACAAGTGGTTGCTCTTCAACGGATAAGCTTAACAGCAGTTATCCGTTGATAACATCAGTTTCACCTTCAACGGATATTCCACATCCGTTGATAGTCTCTCCACACATAACTGAATCAATTCCAAGTGTAGAAGACATGAATACTGTGCAATCACTCTTAGGATTGAGGGAAGGGAGTGAAAATTTGAGTGAGAGGCTGGGTTGCTCTCAGGCAAAAGGAGAGATTGAGAGCTCAAAAATGCATGCTATTTCTTCCAGCATGGCAAAAGTAAGTGAGAGGAGTACCACCTTAGTAGGTGAAGGTGAGGGAGTGAGTTGTGTGAGCCAGGGGGAGCCCCTGATGCAAGAAAATAGAGAAAAAGAGAGAAAGGCAGGTACAGTAGATATAAGGGTGGAACCAACCATTGCTAGTGAGTCAATGATTGTGGATGATGCTGAAAAGGAAAGACAATTTCAGCAACATTACAAAGCTGTAATTGATAACATTTCCTTGGATGCTGACACTTTTACTCATCCTGTGTCAGCCTATCAAATGTTGGCTGCTCAGGGCAATGAGGAGGCAGAAAAGACACTACATCTAGTACACACAACAGAATCTCTTCAAAGGGATAAAGCTGCTATTAACAAGATGCCTTCTACAGCTGGTGAGCCATCTGAGGAATTTGGAGTAAATTCTGATGATGATGACTCTGTTTCTTTTGATGGAAGCATGAACTTAGGGGGAGATGAAGGCCCTAGTTCAATTCCAAATCTACCTGAATGGGCTTTGACAAAGGAGTATAGATCAGGGGAATTCAATGTCTCCTTAGTCAAACAAATCAACACTATTCAACAGGCCATTCAGAACACTTCACATGCAAGTATCAAGGCTATCCTTCAAGCTCACCTGGACTCACTGCATCTCATGAAGTTGCAGCAAGTAAAGCAGAATCTGAGTATGGATGATCTCAGGAAGGATATTGCTGACTTGAAATCCTACAGTTCTGAAAAATTGGATTCAGTCATGCCCTATGGTACATTGCAGGACTTGGTTTTGAGATTGAAAAAGGAATCAGTTACTGAGAAAAGGCTGGCCAAGTTGGAAGACAGAGTTCAAGTTATTGAAGATTCTGTGGCCACCATTCTTCACAACCAACAATCTCAAACCAGTCTCCTAATGCAGCTGGCAAAAGCACAAGGCTTGACCCCTCTCCTTGATGATAACAAAAAGGGGGAGAGTAAAAGGGAAGGGGAAGGAGAGCCATCTACAAAAATCAAAATATCTAAAGTGCTAGTTCCTGCCATCACTACTTCTCCAATCATTCAAATCAAAGGAAAGCCTGATGGAATTGATTTGATTCAGCTAGCAGCAGCTGAAATTCAAGTGAAAGAGCAAAGGAGGAGAATTGATGAAAGGTTGCAACTGTTGTTTGGCTCTACACAAGATAAATCAACATCTGTGAAATATAGCACAAAGATTGAACCAATCAACATGGAGCTCAAGCCAGTAGGGAGACATAAGGATGGAGAAGCTTCTTCCAAAGAACTACAAGCTATAATTCTCAAGCCCAATAAAAGATCCAATAAGGACTCTACAAAGAATCCTTTAAAAGAAGTGGACTTTCCTCCTCCAAAAGCTGATGAGAACAAGCTTTTAGGTAGGAGTATTGCTTATCTCAAAGAGACCATGGATGAGGCTGTAAGGAGAAATAGGGCTATTATCTCTAGAGAGGGAAAGAGCATATGTGTGATGCAAGGACATCCCAAATTCTCAATAGCCAAGAAGGAAGAAGTCAAGCAACTAAAGGCTGACAAAAGAGCACAAGCAAAGCTTGAACAACAGCTAAAGTCAAGTCAAGTTGAAGAAGAGAAAGGAATTGAAGTCAGGGGTGAAGACAAGATTGCAAACCTAGATGAGGTTTTTGGGAGTATATTTGGTGAGAGTATGGAAGAAAGAGAGGAATGGCAGAAGGGAAACAGAAGAAAGGCCAAGGCACATAGAAGGAGTGAAGATAATACTGAAGTAACCAAATCTATATCTAAACCACTACCTTCCATACCTGAACCTCTTGTTGCTAATCCCACTATAAACATCCATGGTGAACCAATCATTCCAAAAGAGGAACCTATTGATTGGGACACCATCAAATTGCCTACCTTTCTAACCACTCTTCCACTACCAAAGAAACAGAAAAGAAAACCCAAATCTACACCTCCCATAACCTCTAAGAAATTCACTCAAAAACAAAAGCCTAAGCCTAAGCCATCCATTTCTAAAGATGATTATGTTCACATCTGTGACATAAAAGAAATTTCAGACATTGAACTCTATCTGGATGAGCTGGAGGATGTAAGAGGAATAGCTGCTTACAGACAGCTACCAGAGAGATTAGTGTTCAGATACAAAGGAGCTGGGGAAAGAACATGGCCTCTCCACAGGATTCTGAATGAAGGCTACTCTACCTTGATTAGAGTCTTTTCAGCTATACAAAAGGATTCTGGCTTTACCAGAACTGCCAAGACTGAAATTCTCAACAAGATTGCCAATATAAGGAAAACTTGGAGGGAGCCCAATGCTTTACCCAGGACTTTACTCATTCAAGAAAGGGGAATTACAATTCACAAATCACCTCATTGGTTGATGGAATTTAGAGATGATAAAGGAGTCAGAAGATTTTTCAGACTTGAAGACCAACTCAAGATTGCCAGCAATGAAACTCTCAAGGAAATGCAATCTAAGTTGGATATCAGTGTTGAAGATGAAGCTGAATTCTTCAGACAACTCCAACTCCAAATTGAGGAAAATGACAAAGGGCTAGGAAAGAAAACCAGGGAACAAAGAAGAAAAAGATGATTTGCTCAGGCTAAAGGAGTATCCTTGGAAATACTGTAAATCTTCAATTTCCTCCTAGTACATACATTTTTGCAGCATTTTCAAATTTCTACTTAGTTTCAATTCATATATCTGTTAAGTGTTTTGTTATCATCAAGTTAACCCTGAATTTATGCCTACAATTCTTATAGACATAAATAGGGGGAGATTGTTAGGAATATATGTGCATTAGTTTGATGATATGTTTAACAAAACACTTAAGTACAAATTCAGTGTCTGTAGCCTCAACGGATAAGACCACTTTGGCTATCCGTTGATGGTGTAGCTTTACTTAGAAATAAGTCTAGTGTTGTAGCATATTTCAGTCTCTGTATTTAAGATGTAATTCTTAGAAGTTGAGAGAAACTATGAGTCATGTTGACTACTAGAAGATATGCAGATAGGAAGGTCAATTGTAAATATTTCATGCCTTGTAATCTTGTATAAATGAAGTGGTATCAACGGATGACTTAAAGACCTTCAACGGATGAGAAGCTAAGCTTCAACGGATGTCTCTAAAGCTTCAACGGATAACATCCTTCAACGGATGAGTGCATCAACGGATGAAAGCTTCAACGGATGTTCTGTTAATTAACCGTTGATAAGTGGTAGTTGTACCTACAAACAGAGGCACGTGGGTGAACAGATATAACTGAAATGTGGCAGCCTAATTTCAGGAACATCAGAAAAAGCAGCCGTTCTACTCTAGTATAAAGAGACATTAAGTCAACAAAGTACTGGAGTGAACTGGAGAAGAAACAAGTGGAGATCTTACTTTATTATTTTATTATATCCTTGTCTTCACTTGTAAACTTGGTAATATATAAACCAAGTAGTAGCTAGTAATTAGATAAGAATTTTTCCAGAGCTGTTTAGAAAAATCTTGAGAGAAAAATTATCTAGTTTGTACTAGGATGCAGCTGTGATCAAATTCTTAGATCACAGAATTTCTGAAATACCATCTCTGGTGGAACAACAAATCCACCAGAAAAGTTTTTAAAGGTTTATTGTGTTCTTTACATTTGTGTTTGAATATATATCTGTCTGTATCAGCTTAAAGCAATTCACACACTTGTTCATCTTGAACACACAGTCTTTATAAACTGCTCAAAACTTGAAAAAGTTTTGAGATTTACATTCAACCCCCCTTCTGTAAATCTCATTGTTAGTTCTCTAGAAATAACAGTAAGCAAGAATTTCAAGTTCACCTCTTCAGCTTTATAGTATTTTTTATGGAGTTGCAAGTCATTTATCAGCTTATTGAACCTTTCAAACACATCAATGATACTTTCTTTTGGCTTGGCCATGAAACCCTTATATTGTGAAATCAGTATCCTTCTTTGATTAGATCTACCTTTCTTAGTTCCTTCACAGAGTATTTCAATATTTTTCCAGATTTGCTTGGCAGTGTCACAGTTGACAATGTTGTTGTACATTACATTGTCAAGTGACTCTATCAATATCAGTTGTAAGCCACTATCCAGGGAAACTTTCTCTTTTTCAGGCTCAGAGTACTCAGAAGGGTCTTTTGGAGCATAATGAGCTGGAATGATCATATCACCATCTGTTGTTTCTTTAACTCTAACCATAGGAGTTAAGGGCCCATTTTTGAGAATCTAAATATAGAGTGGATTGGCCACCCTAATAAACAACAACATTTTCTTTTTCCAAAGAGTGTAGTTAGCTTTGTCAAAGGTAGGAATTTTGATGCTATTGATCTTCTATTTATTCATTCTTCCAAGATCTTGAATTTGTTTACTTTCAGATTTTGCTCTGATTCCACTTGTTAGGGAATGAATAACACACAGGGGGGTGAATGTGTTTTACTATTTTTATGCTTTTCTTGAGCTTTCTATGGTTGAACAAAGTAAATTAAATCTTGTAGTGAAATATGTTACTGCAGAAATTAAACATGCAATAATAAAGAACACAGATCTTTCAAAACTCACTTAATTTTATGTTAGGTCACACAACACTATAGAAGGGGGTTGAATACAGTGTAGAATACAATCAAATCGATTTCGAACACAAGTAACAGTAAGCAGATATATTCGATATAATAAACTCTGTTACAATGGAACTGTTCTCTCTCAGTGATGAACAAATATCATGAGAGCTGCTAGGTTACAATGTATAATCTTCTCGATAATGATAACACATATAGTGTAAACCTATGTCTGTGTTTATATAGTACACAGTTACAAGATCTTCTAATTGGTATGGAATATAATTCTGTCTCCTAAAATATATCAATCAGATATCTTATACAATTCTTTAAGTCCTTAAACTCTTTCCATGCATGTCTTCTTTCGTATTAGTCCCGATCTTCTATCCTATAAATCAGCTTCCTTCCTTAACTGTTAGTCCTCTCGTACTTAAGTTCTGATATCCATCTTCTGATATTTATCTTCTGATAATCTAAGTTCTGATATCCTTAAGTTCTGACTTCTAGTAAGTACTGATTCCAGTAAGTACTGATATTTCCTATTTGTTAAGATCTGAAAATTAAACATGAAACATATTAGACATGACATCTCAAATATATCTAACAATCTCCCCCAACTTGTAAATTGTGCAAAAATATACAAGTTAATAGATTTGATGATGTAAAAAACATTTAAGTTCAAATTCAATGAGAGTTTAATAAGACTATTAACTACAACTTACAGTCCTTGTAGCTTTACCAACTTCACTGGATCAATCTAAATCCATAATGATTCTTAACAACATCTCTTACCAGCTTGTCTTCAGCTTTCCTCAGAATTTCAACTAACTGTGCTTTGACCTGCATCAGTTTTTCATCTTTACTATCACCAATTTGATAAATGGCTGTTCTGAGAGCTTGAATTGATGTTCTTTCAAGTCCATCACCAAGTCTGATAACTCTAGGATGTGAAGAGTTTTCATTATAACATAAGCATTTTCCTTTCAAAAATCATTCCACCTTAGCAGAATTCTTCAGCATAGGAATTTCTCTTCCATCACCTTCAGTAATCATTGGTATATACTGAGAAGTCTTTGTACCAGAGATTCTAAATAGATCTCTTATAGCCTTCAAAATTTATTCTGACCATCTTCTTCTAACATCAGATTTTACTTCCAGAAGATAATGAATATGTTGAAGTTCTCTGATAGACTTCTTTAGCACATCAGTATCAGCTAGTCTGTAAGTTAATCCATCATTGAGAAATAAAATCAATTTCTCCTTTAGATTTTCCTTATAATGAGCATCTATCACGATTTGAGCAGACAACACTTTGTCAAGGTGATTTTTTTTTGATTTTTTCATATGGTTTGTCTGTCAACATGAAAGGATCTCTTAGAGTAACTTCTACTCATGTTTTTATTTTCTCTTCATCAGAACCTAATCCAGCTTTATCTCTAGGTTGCTTGGATCTCAACCCAAATATTGCGAGTTGATTCATCATAAGATTGGATTTCGGTTCAACTGGAGTAGCTTTCTTCCATAACAGCTTCTTCTTATCAGCAATTATCATCTTTTCCAAATTAACTTGATCATAATTTGTTGTTTCTTCTGTAGCTTGATGTTCTTTATTCTGAACAACTTGAGCAGTGTCAAAGGTTATTTTAGATTCTTCAATTATCTTTCTTCTCTTCAGAATTTGAACAGTTTCATCTTCTATCAAATCATCATCATGCACTGTAGTTTGATAGACTGGAATGGAAGAACTTATCTTTTTCTTAATCTTTAAAGGCACACTAATCTTTTCTTTTCCTTTTGACTTAGGATCAATCTCAGTTTGTGATCTAGTCTTGGACTTTGGAGTCTTAGAATTTGACTTTTCCCTGATCACAATGCCTTTTTCCTTAGGCCTTGGAGGTTTCTTTGCATCAGAAGCTTTAGACTTAAGATTTGTCTTCCCTTGAGAGTTTACAAATCCATTCCTGGATTTTATTTCAGAAATAATCTTCTAGCTATTTCCTCATCAAGTGTCTGGATTTTAGGATTTTTGTAATAAACAGTAGTCTGCTTCCCCTTTAGCTTCAGAGTTTTTAAAAACTTCTGAGAGACTTTAGATCCTTACTGAATCAGAATATCAGAACTTGACATCGGACTTTGTTTATCAGAACTTGACTTCAGACTTTTAGCATTCACAGTATCAGGACTTGACTTGTTCTGTGTAGAAGATTTTCCTTGAACTTTTCCTTGACCTCTACTCTTATCAGAGTTTCCTTGGTCATCATTTTTATCATCCTTTTTCTTCAGTATTTCAGTAGGTGAGCATTTGGACTTAACTACCTTCTCCCCCTTTTTGGCATCATCAGGAAGTAAGAGAGAAAGAAGAAGTTTAACTGAAGATTGGATTTCATCCATTTGAGCTTTCTGAGAAGCTTGGTTAGCCAGAACCTCATCAATTTGGGTATGTTGCTTTTCTTGAATCTTCTCAATTGCTTCAATTTTCTCAAGAGCAGGTCTGATATATCTATTCTTGTCAAGCTTAAGCTATAGATCTAGCTTATCATCATGTTCCTTTAGTGTATCAACCTTTTCATGAGTAGAAGAATGTAGACCTTGAAGATGTTTGGTAGATAGAGCAGTGATCTTGAGTTGTGTCTTTAAATTAGCGTTTGTGATAAACTCATCAGCTTTAGCAATATGCTCTGTCAGAATGTTAGAACTTGGAATAAAATCTGATTCATTCCACTTCTTGGTCCACTCCACACCTCTGTGAGTATCCTCCCAAGGAATAGGTGCTTCCTGTTCAACAAATTTCTTCACCAATTCTTCCTTTCCCAGAATGGGAACTGGAGTCTCAACAGAAACACTGTCTTCAGAACTTGAGGAAGACTCATTATGTTCTGACAGCACAACAGTGTGTGAAGCAACTGGAGATTCAGGAACAACTTCATTTAAATTCTGAGCATCAGAATTTATCTCCAGAGCTGGTGTAGATGGTCTCTCAGCATCTAAGATTGGAGAGTTAACTGTAGATGGTTGAGCTTTTGTAGATGGAGCTTCCAGATAAAGAACATTTGGTATATTCAAATTATGAATATCTATTTCAGAGTTTTCAGTTTGTTCTTTAGCATCATCTGTAGCTTTAATAGGAGAGACATGAGAGGTAACCACTGTATCATTAGCAGTGTCTTTGGCCTGAGCTGGAAGGGCTTCAATAACAATTGGTTCTTGTGAGATCATAGATTCCTGATCCCCTTCCTCAGTTTCTTCAGGATCTTCTGATGGAGCCTTAGCCAAATACCTCCTAGCCTTCATTTTCTTCGATCTCCTTGCTAATGAAGGAGTTGCCTTAACAGCAACAGAACATACAGATTTCCTCTTCAAAGTATCATAACTTTGAGTTGCTGTTTGTTTCTGAGAAGTAACATTCTCAGCTTCAACTATCACAGATTCTGATGTATGAACTCGTGCTTCAACAGTTTCCTCAAATCAACACAATTTATTATTGACCATAATTGTAATCAAAACATTCATCAAAGGATAAAGTTCAAATAGATGAAGTAAAGATTAACAAATTACAATTAGAACATTCACAGTCACATAATATGAGAGAAACAGAGACTAAATCTTGCAATTAAGGAAAATTTCGTTAATATATCAAACGAGTACATTTCATGAAATTTATAGATTACATGCAAAAATTACAAGATAATCCTAGTCTAAGAATCTTAACATCAGCAGCCTTAATCCTAGTCTAAGAAAACCTATCGACTAGTTCCTCCTGCTGCTGACAAAGAGCACTGCAAGATGGATGATCCGTTCTTGCTGAAGGAGAGACTCTCTCCTTTCTTCTTCCAATCGATCAAGATGGAGCTGGAAGTCCATCGAAAAGAATAAGAGGTCTGTGTGAACCTCTTGTAGAACAGAGTTCCAGAGCTCTTTAGGAATGGCGGTGACATGCCACTCCTGTTGCCAGTCATCACAACTCAACTATATATTGAAAGTTTCATAGTTCATGAACAAGTTGAAAAGAACCATTTTTGTTTATGAAGAAGAAAATTGATGATAATTAAAAAAGAGAGCGAGTTTGTGAGAAAATGGAAGATGATTTGGCTGGGATGAATAGTCGGTTTAAATAGCCAATGGAATACCAAGGCACTCGATGACTGTTTAACGATTAAGAATAAAAAATAATGATGCCTTGTCTCCCTAGACCGATGTGTAATAATAACAGTCAGTAAAAAGTTAAAGCAGGAGTTAATGAGCACGAGAAATAAACAACAATTATTGTGCACATGTAGTTTTTCAAGATAAACACGTTTATCACTAACCTATAATGATTATGACTGTTTTTATCTTACCCAAATATATTCTGATTTAAATATGACTGTTTTAGTTTTTACCAAAAATAAGTCACGTAAAGAATAATGCCACGTAAGCATCAAGGATTCCATCAGGATTTAATATCAGAACTTAACTTATATCAGATTTTAACAGTCATCAGAATATGGCTTCTGAACTCAAAAAGTAAATATCTTTTTCTGTGATTCTTTATACAAATACTGACTTGTTTTCTTCAGAGTTTAATCATCAGAACTTGTCCTCGGAATTTATGCAAATGACACTTAACTGTTTATCAAAAACAACTTAATCACCACAGTAATTTTCATCATTCATATGGAGTGAAAGTGTGTGTATTCAGCAGAATATCAGATAAAGATTAAAGTCTGATAAACTTCAGTACATCTTAGAAATAAGGCATAACTAAGAAAAGTGCTTAAAATCTGTCATCAATCACAAAGTCTACTCAAGAACAAATTTATGCAAGAGTCCACCTCAACTGTTTGTGCTCATTTTATGCATCTTTTGAAATTCCTTATTACAGTGGCTTCTCAATATAAGTGAGTCACGACTTCTTATCAGAATTTATGCTGTTGTCAGAGTATTTCTCCAGTATTCAGAGAATGTGAAAAGTCACCAAGAAAATTTATTTGCTTTTCTAATGCATATTACTTAATACCAACAATGCACTTGGGTCTTCCCTTCCACATATTTACTCTAGATTTTAAAGGAGTACCTGACTTTTATTTCATTTTTTTTCTTTTATTTTGATAAGTGCGGTTTATCAGCATTTAGTTCATCCTTATGATTTACTAACATCAGAATATAATAGATAAGAAGCAAGAATCTAGTTTGTGACTTAGTAATAAGATACACAAAGTAAACTTGACTAAGCTCAAAATCAGAATTTGCTTGTGTTAATGAGTTTCCACATAAACAACTAATTCAAACATGGGATTTCTAGTATGTTAAAGACTACTAGGTCAGCATCTAGCACAGTTATCCTCATTGGATTGAATAGTCACAGAACATTCAAAACACTATTAGAGTTTAAAGATCCACATCAGATAACAATAAGTATTTAATGAATTTCAATTAAAGAACAAATTTCATGATGATAAGACAATCTGTAAACACTGATCATAAAGTCTGATGCATGAGAACAAAAACTAAGAAGATTTAGAGAAAGAACCTGAAACCATTCTAAGTTCATTTACCAGTCTTGTAAAAGTAGCTTCACATAGTGGTTTTGTGAAGATGTCTTCTAGTTGTTGATCTGTTGGAACAAAATGCAATTCCATTGTACCTTCCATCACATGTTCCCTTATGAAATGGTACCTAATGCTGATGTGCTTTGTCATTGAGTGTTGAACTGGATTTCCTGTCATAACAATGGCACTTTGATTATCACAGTAAATGGGTATTTTAGAAAATTCTAACCCATAGTCCAGTAACGGATTCTTCATCCACAGAATCTGTGCACAACAGCTTCCTACATCAATATATTATGCTTCTGCAGTTGATGTGGAAATTGATTTCTGTTTCTTGCTAAACCAAGAAACCAATCCGCCTCCAAGAAATTGGCAGCTTCCACTAGTGCTTTTCCTGTCTATTTTGCATCCTGCAAAATCTGCATCTAAGTAACCTATTAGCTTAAAATCTGATTCTCTAGGATACCACAATCCCAGATCAGTTGTACCCTTAAGGTACTTGAAAATTCTTTTCACAGCTATTAAGTGAGGTTCTCTTGGATCAACCTGAAATCTTGCACAAAGACAGGTAGCATACATGATATCAGGTCTACTTACAGTTAAATAGAGTAAAGAGCCAATCATACCTCTGTAGTTAGTAATATCTACTGATGAACTAGTATCTTTATCTAACTTGGTTGCAGTGGCCATGGGAGTGGATGTTGTTGAACTATCTTGTATTCAAAACTTCTTCAGTAAATTTCTGGTGTACTATCTTGGATTGACAGATAAAAGTACGTTCTTCATTTTTCTTGACTTGAAGTCCCAGAAAATAGTTGAGTTCTCCCATCATACTCATTTGATATCTTGACTGCATTAGCTTTGCAAACCTCTCACAGAGTTTGACATTTATAGAACCAAATATGATATCATCAACATATATTTGTACCAAAATTAAGTCCTTTCCATGGTTGAGGTAGAACATTGTTTTATCAATTGTACCTCTGTGAAATCCACTTTCCAGAAGGAATTGAGCTAAAGTCTCATACCATGCTCTAGGAACTTGCTTAAGGCCATAAAGTTCTTTGTCAAGCCTGTAGACATGATTTGGAAATTTTGAATCTACAAAGCCTGGAGGTTGTTCAACATAGACCTCTTCTTCCAATTCTCCATTAAGAAAAACACTTTTCACATCCATTTGAAAGACTTTAAACTTTTTGTGAGCAGCATAAGCCAAAAGGATTCTTATGGCTTCTAATCTAGCAATTGGTACAAATGTTTCATCATAATCAATACCCTCCTGTTGAGAGTAGCCTTTTGCAACCAACCTTGATTTATTCCTTGTAATTATGCCATCACTGTCAGTTTTGTTTCTGAACACCCATTTTGTGCCAACAATTGATCTGTTCTTTGGTCTTGGCACTAGGGTCCAGACTTTATTTCTTTCAAATTCATTTAACTCTTCCTGCATTGCTTGCACCCAATCAACATCTTGAAGAGCTTGTTCTACTTTCTTTGGTTTAGTCTGAGATAGAAAAGAATGATAGAGACATTCATTTTATATTGCAGTTCTAGTTCTGATACCTGCTTCGGGATCTCCAATAATTAAGTCAGGTGTATGTGATTTGGTCCACTCCCTTGCAGATTGAAGTTGACTTTTAGAACTGGATCCTCCCCCATGATCCATGCTGTCTCCATCAGCATTTTATGATGCTCCCCTTATAGTTATGCTCTCTGAGACTTCAGAGTTTGACTTGGATCCTTCAGGATTTGAAGTATCAGAGCTTCCAGAATTATCAGAATTTGGCTCATCAGAACTAGATGAATCAGAACTTGAAGAGCCAGTGATAGGTTCTGATACTTCTTGAGAGTCTTGAGATGTGGTAGGATCTTCAGCTTGCTCCCCCTGGAGAGGTGCATTTTCCTTTGGAGTTGTTACCACAGATTCAATGACATCAGTACTTACAGGTTCAGAGTTTAAGTCATCAGGATTTACAAAATCAGAATTTAAGTCTTCATTTGCAAATCTCAGCTGATCGTGATCATTAAAACTTCAAGTCCAGTAATCTTCTTATCATCAAAAGATACATTGATAGATTCCATGACAACCCTTGTTTTAAAATTGTAGACTTTGAAGGCTTTTGTGGAAAGTGGATATCCAACAAAAATTCCTTCATCAGCTTTTAGATCAAATTTTGACAGCTGTTTAGGATGAGTCTTAAGAATAAAACACTTACATCCAAATACATGAAAGTATTTCAGATTTGGCTTCTTTTTCTTCACCATCTCATATGGTGTTTTTCCATGTTTGTTTATGAGTGTTGCATTCTGTGTAAAACAAGCAGTCTACACAGCTTCAGCCCAAAAGTAGGTTGGTAGCTTTGCATCATCAAGCATAGTTCGTGCAGCTTCAATGAGAGTCATGTTCTTTCTTTCTACAACTCCATTTTGCTGTGGACTTCCAGGTGCAGAAAATTCCTATATGATTCCATGCTCTTTGCAGAACTCTTCCATGATTGAATTCTTGAACTCAGTGCTATTATCACTTCTTATAATTTTAACAGAATCTTTGACCAACTTATCCAGCTGTCTGACATGATCAGTTAGAGTAGATGCAGTTTCATTCTTCTTGTGCAAGAAGTACACCCAAGTGTACCTTGTGAACTCATCCACTATAACCACATCATATTTCTTCTTTGCAATAGACATGACATTGACTGGATCAAATAGATCAATATGCAGTAGGTGATAAGGCTCAAGAATTTATGACTCAGTTTTGCTCTTGAAAGAAGATTTTCTTTGTTTTGCCTTTTGACATGAATCACAAAGGCCATCAGGAGCAAATACTGATTTTGGCAATCCTCTCACAAGATCTTTCTTTACAAGCTCATTTATGTTATTGAAATTTAAATGAGAGAGACTTTTGTGCCAATTCCAGCTTTCTTCAATTGATGCTCTACTCAACAGACAAATTGTAGAACCATCAGAATTTGTTGAAAGTATGGCTTCATAAATGTTACCATGCCTGTAACCTTTCAGAACCACTTTGCCTGTAGAATTACTTACAACTTCACAGTGTTCTTCAAAGAAATCCACATGATAACCTCTGTCACAGATTTGACTCACACTCAGCAGATTGTGTTTAAGTCCTGTGACAAGAGCTACTATTTCAATGATGACATTCCCAAGATTAATATTGCCATATCCTAGAGTTTTTCCCATGTTGCCATCTCCATAAGAAACTCCTGGGCCAGCTTTCTCCACAAAGTCTGACAGCAGGGCTTTATTTCCAGTCATATGTCCTGAACATCCACTATCCAGTACTAGGATGTTTTTCATGTTGCCCTATAATCACAAAGACCACTAATGGTTAGTTTTAAGGACCCAGACTTGCTTGGATCCTTTGGCCTTTTTAAGTTTGTTAGCATTTGCAGTGGATTTAATATCAGAATTTATGCTAACATGTTGTTTATCAGAACTTATATCAGACTTTATATCAGACTTTACAATAGAAGGAATTAAAGAAACTTTCTTCAAAGAAGATTTTATTTGATAATAATCATAGTATAAACTATGATATTCCTTACAAGTATAAATGGAATGCCATAAACTTCCACAATGAAAATAAGGATTTTGTGGCTTAAACCTAACAGACTGACTCTTAACTCCTGACTTAGGAGGTAAAGAGTTTATATTCTTATTCTTCCTGCAAAAAGAAGCAAGATGGTTAGAGTTTCCACAATTATAACATTTCTTTCTAGGAGCATTAGGAACAGGCATATAATTATTGCTTTTATTCACACCTTCCTTTTGCATTCCTATTTTTCCTAGCTGCCTTAACCTTGTTGACATTCCTTATTTCTTTCAGCTTATGCTTAAGCTACTTCTTTGTCATTAAGCCTATGTTAACTTCAGCTGGTTTATCCTGTTCTAATTTGTCAGAAGTTGACTTCTCCTTAACTTCTGTCACAGACTCTTTCATCTTTTCAGAATCAGACTTTACAGTTTTAGCTATAAACTTAACAGGATTTACCTTTGGCTTAACAGTTTGTTTAACAACAATTGGCTCAATTTGTTCAGTTCCTTTTTCACTTTTATCATCTCCATAACCTAAGCCCTCTTTCCAGTTTCCACTACTTAATAAATTCTGAGTTGTTCTGCCAGAATTAGTCCAAGTCCTGATAATCTCTTTTTCTTTTTCTAACTCAGTTTTGAGAGATTTATTCAATTTTAGCAATTCATCTCTAACATAAAAAACATCATCTCTCTGTTTCTGAGTTTGATGGAACATAACTAACTCTTTTTCTAAATAATCATTCCTTTTCTTATAAGCAAGATTTTCAGAAGTTAATCTTTCAGATGTTAAAGTTTGATCTCTGTAGCTAATAAACATGGTTTTATAATATAATCTCAACTCAGTAATATCATCAGTATGAAAGGCATAAGTTGTTTGAGGTACCTTCAGTTCAGCAGTTTCAGGGCTGTCATCAAGGCATTGTTCACCTCATCTTCAGAATCTGAAGTGTCTGTCCAGCTTTTCTTCTTTGTGACAAGTGCCTTGCCTTTGACACTCTTTCCTTTCTTGCAGTCAGGAGATATGTGGCCTTTTTCACCATAATTGTAGCATTTGATATTTGAGTTGTCTCCTCTGTCAGACTTTGCACTTTTGCCTTCATACTTTCTAAAACCTTTCTTATCAGTACTTCCACCTTTCTTAAAAAACTTCTTTCCCCTTCTGAATTTCCTGTAGGCTATCTTTGTGATACCCTTCACCATAAGAGCACACAATTTCATCATCTCTTCATCAACATCTATTTCAGGTAAACTTTCAGTTTTTGAATCATCATCATCAGAACTTGATGATTCTGAATCAGACTTTGTGATGAGAGCTTTTCCTTTGCCTTTCTTTGAGACAACCACTTTGGGGGATTCCTCCTCAGCCTTAAGAGCAACTTCCCTTGACTTTCTCCCATATCTCTTGCTTCTTTGATCCATATCAAGTTCTTAAGTCTTGAGCATACCATAAATTTCATCAAGAGTAGTTTCATCAAGAGCATAGTTGTCTCTTATAGTAATAGCCTTCAAATCCCAACTTTCAGGAAGAGCTAAAAGGAATTTTAGATTTGAATCTTCAAGATCATATTCCTTATCCACCAGTGACAGATCATTCAAGAGTTTGACAAACCTGTCATATAAGTCAGTTAATGACTCATCAGCTTTTGAGTCAAAGTGCTCATACTCTTGAGTGAGTATAGTCCTCCTGTTCTTCTTGATTGCATCAGTTCCCTGGCATCTTTTCTCCAAAGCATCCCATATCTCCTTTGCAGTCTTGCAATGAATTATCCTGTTTGACATGACATTATCAATGGCACTATGCAGCAAATACCTTACCTTTGCATCCTTGGAAATGGATGAGATATCTTCAGCTGTATACTCACTTTTCTCCTTTGGTATGGTCTTTGCTGGCTGATCTGCAACTACAACAGAGAGCTTGGTTGGCTTATGCAGTCCTTCATTAATTCTGTCAAGGTATTCTGGATCTTTAGCTTCCAGAAACATAGCCATCATTACTTTCCATATGGGATACTCAGAAGGTCTCAGTATGGGAACCCTAATAGTCTCATATCGACTGTGGATTTGAGTCTTTTGAGTTTCTTCAGTTTTGGTGGGCTTGGTTGGATTTTCAGCTTCTTCAGACATGATTGTTTTGGATCTTTACTATATGTGTGTTAACAGATAAGCTCTGATACCAATTGTTAGGTCACACAATACTGTAAAAGGGGGTTGAATACAGTGTGGAATACAATCAAATCAATTTCGAACACAAGTAACAGTAAATAGATATATTCGATATAATAAACTCTGTTACAATGGAACTGTTCTCTCTCAGTGATGAACAAATATCACGAGAGCTGCTAGGTTACAATGTATAATCTTCTCGATAATGATAACACATATAGTGTAAACCTATGTCTGTGTTTATATAGTACACAGTTACAAGATAACTTCTAATTGATATGGAATATAATTCTGTCTCCTAAAATATATCAATCAGATATCTTATATAATTCTTTAAGTCCTCTAACTTTTTCCATGAATATCTTCTTTTGTATTAGTCACGATCTTCTTTCCTGTAAATCATCTTCCTTCCTTAACAGTTAGTCCTCTCGTACTTAATTTGTGATATCCATCTTCTGATATTTATCTTCTAATAATCTAAGTTCTGATATCCTTAAGTAATGACTTCCAGTAAGTACTGATTCCAGTAAGTACTAATATTTCCTGTTTGTTAAGATCTGAAAATTAAACATGAAATATATTAGACATGACATCTCAAATATATCTAATATTTTATATTAAAATTAAGAATGTTTTGCTACAAAATTTCTAGGCTCTTTGTTAATAAAGAGCTTAGCTTCTCCTTGAGAGTGTTACAAGATTTTCTATCTAAATTGTTACAACTGACTAAAGGACCAGTGTTAACTTTATAATTTAGTTAATTGTTGGTTTACACAGTATACAATAAGACATGCTATTAAGTTTAGTAAACTGTCACTTGTCATTTCCATTTTAGGAAAAGTGTATCTTCTATTTCTAGCTTAGCATATCTTAGCATCCTGTGTTTACTTTGATCTTCCTTTGCCGTTTAATCTTCACCATTGATCTTTTACATCCTTCAAGCTGCTTTTTGTAGACTTGTCAATCCAGCTGTTTGGATTGTTTGTTAATTGTAAATCTTGGATATTGAACTGGTCTGCAAATTGTACTTTGAGATTTTACCTCGAGATCTCCATTTTGGTCTATAGAGAACTTGACATCTCGATAAGTATAGTGGCTTATCGAGATCTCTAGTACTCCATAGTAAATTTGACTTGTAGAGGATTCTGAGTTCTCTATAGGAGAATTTGGCTTGTCGAGATCTCTAGTCTTCATATCTTCATTTTGACTTATCGATATCTCTGCGTTCTCGAGTGGCTTATTGACTTATCGATAACTTAGAGTTCTCTAGTCAAATTTGACTTGTCGATAACTCAGAGTTCTCTAGTGAATTTTGACTTATCGATATCTCTGAGTTCTCTAGTGGAATTTGACTTATCGATAACTCAGAGTTCTCTAATGCATGTTGACTTGTCGATAACTATGAGTTCTCTAGTGAAGAAATGACTTTCGATATCTCCAATCTCCATGTCTTCAATTTGGCTTGTCGATATCTCCGAGAGTTCTCTATAAGCTTTTCTGACTTCTCGATAAATCATTTGGAGTTCCCGAGTGATTTCTCTATAACATTAACTCTGTGACTTGTAGAGATCTTTGACTTAAAATATTTTTATCCAAACAGATTTATTCAACTTCAAGCTTCTTCATAATTCTTCTGAGGCATGATCTTCTTGATCTTCTTCCAAATAGAATCCTTCGTCTTGATACTGTTTAAACAAAAAGACTACAGTCTGCTCTTTTACATTTTTACAGACTTTAAATGTTACAAGTACAAATGCGAACTAAGATTACAATATAACTTACTTAGGGTTGTCAATTTGACTTAATCTTGTTAAAGTACTGGCATGTCTTGAACAACAAGTCGGAAATTTCATACACGAAAACACGACACGAAAATGACACGAAAATAACGGGTTTGGTTCGACATTTTTGGTACACGAACACGAAAATAACAGAGATGAATTTAGTGTCGATTTTGGATTTACACTTGGGTACATGACACGAAACGAAAGTAAACGAAATAAATAAATATTTAAATAAATTTATCAAAATTATATGAATATATATCTTACAATAATATTTTACACATAATATTTACAGAATATAGATACAAAATAGATTCAAATTTAAATTTCATAAGACTTGACTGCACTTGAGTATTTATGACTTATTGACTTAAGACTCGACTAATAAAAACTTAATATTTAAATATATATTTTATTTATCTTTATTTTTATTATTAATTTTAAATTACACGAAACACGACACGAAACGTACACGAAATGAAGGTACACGAACAGGAAACGAAACGAATCCTTAACGGTTCAGATTTGGGTTAGACATTCATGACACGAAACACGAAAGTACACGAAACGAACGAATTGCCAGCTCTTAGTATTGAACTACTGATCAACTGCTAAATATGAACCAAATGTTTTAGCCTCGCGTCTGTCATACACAGTCTTTTGTCAAAATTCTGATAAAAAGGTTAGTGATTTTAAAATATTTGAATAAATATAAAGTGATTGTCAAAGCGTATCGAGGAAGTCTCTCAAATCTTGCTGAGGAAGACTTGCACAGCTTCTTAAGAAAGAAACTTAATCAGGAAGACTTGTAAAGCTTATCAAGGAAGATTTACAAAACTTACCAACGAAGTTTTGTAATGCTTAATGAAGAATATTTGAATAGCTTACTTAGTAAGACTTGTAAATCAACTACTATAAATAGCTCATTTAGCTAATGAAATGAGATACAACTTTCTCTCTATATCTTATATTCTCCTATACTTTCTCTACATTAAATATAACTAATATTTTCAGTCAAGGTTTATAACACGTTATCAACACGAGTCTCTGCCAGCCGAACCTTATTTTAACAAAGGAGGCATAACTTAATTTTACTCGCGAAACCGTGTCAACTCAAGCTTGTTCCACAAAAGAGCACGAGTCTCTGCCCGAGCAAGCTTTATTTACGAAGGAGGTATTGTCCAAGTAAGCTCTATTCACGAAGAAGATATTACCCAAATAAGTTTCATTTAACGAAAGAGGTACGTTTTAAATTTAATCATTTGATTCTAATTATTATCAGTATTTGTTTATATTACTGTTTAAACGTTATAAAGAAGGTTATGCCATCAAGTAATATCCAAAAGTTTTCTGGATGGCTATGTCGTCGTAGCTTTTATATTAATCGTATAATATATGTTATTATTTGGAAATAATTATTTTTATATTTATGAAGCATTGCATCATATTTTAATATTTATTTTACATTCAGAATGGCAAATTTTGTAAAATTAGAGTTTGTTGCGTTGGATGTGTCTAGGGATAATTATTTGTCTTAGGTACTCGATGCAGAATTACATCTTAGTGCTAACGGGCTAAAAGACATCATAGAATCAGGAAAAACCCCAATTGTTGAACAAAATGCTAAAGCTATCATTTTTCTTAGACACCACATCCATGAAAACTTGAAATCTGAATATCTAACTGTGAAAAATCCACTCACCCTTTGGATCAATCTTAAAGATAGGTTTGATCATCAAAAACTTTTCAATTTCCCACATGCCGTTATGACTAAATACATATAAGGTTGCAAGATTTTAAATTTGTCGCTGAATATAATTCTGCCTTATTCAAAATAAGCACAAAACTGATTTTATATGGTGAAAATATTGCTGATGCTGACATGATAGAAAAAACCCTTTCAGCCTTTCACCCCAACACTATGATTCTGGCGCAACAGTATAAGGAGTGCAATTTTTGGAAGTATAGCAAGCTAATATCTCTTCTTCTTGTCGCTGAAAAGAATAATGAGTTGTTACTGAAAAATCATCAGATACGTCCCACAGGCTCTGCCCATTTACCTGAAGTACATAACACGTCATTCTATAAGAATGGGCGTGAGAAAGGGCAGAGATGAGGACGAGGTTACGGACGAAACCGTGGGCATGGAAACTTTCGAGGCCGGTTTTGAAATCATTATAACTCTAGCCACCTGAAGTGGCAGCGTGATGATTACAACAACTTTGACCACCAGAAGTGGCAACATGGAGTGGCAAATAAAAGGAAGGCACCACAAGAAGAAGATACTTAGGATATATATCTCAGATGTGGGGAACATGGGCACTGAAGACGTACCTGTCACACACCGAAATATCTAGTTGACCACCACGAGTCAAATAAAAAGAATAACGGAAAAAGGGTAGAAACGAACTTCGCTAGTCATAATCTAAATGAAGAACCAAACAACATGACCGCAAAAGAACTAGACACTGGTGCTAACCTTTATTATGATTTAGATAACTAGATTTCATTTATATTTCTTTGATTTCATGTTTTAGATGTGCTTGTTTTAATATTTTGCTTTCATGTACTTATTTTATATTCTTGTATTATGTACGTTGTTTGCATAATAAAATTGTTGTTCACTTATATATACACAACATAAATATGGAAGATATATGCATTATTGACTCCGCAACCACTCACACAATTTTACAAAATCAGAAATATTTCTCAAAATTGACTAGAACCAACTCACACATTTGGACGATTTCGGGAACAGCAAATATCATAGAGGGTTTTGGGAAAGCTAGTTTTATACTACCAAATGAGACACAAATTCACATACATGATGCTCTATATTCTAGCAAATCCACTAGGAATCTTCTGAGTTTTAAAGATATTCGTCTTAATGGTTTACATGTAGAAACCACTAGAGAAAATGAAAAAGAAATCTCCTTATCACCTCAATCACCTCAGAACATAAGAAGATCTTAGAAAAATTGCAATGAATCTCGTATGGATTATATGCTACCGAAATTAGAGTAATCGAGTCTCACAATATCACTACTCCCAAAATTAGAGATCCAAAATCACTCACCCTTTGATGTGAAAGACTTGGTCATCCAGGAGTATCCATGATGCGTCAAATTATAGAAAATTCTACATGACATCCCCTTAGGAATCAAAAGGTCATGCCACATGATGAACTTCCTTGTTCAACATGTTCTTTGGGAAAAATAATTATTCGACCATCTTAGTTAAACTTCAAAACGAGTCTCCAATTTTTTTAGAAAGAATTCAAGGTGATATATGTGGTCCTATTCATCCATCATCTGGACCATATAGATATTTCATGGTCCTAATCGATGCTTCAACTAGATGGTCTCATGTTTGTCTACTCCCGACCAGAAATACAGCCTTTGCCAAGGTTTTTGCTCAAATAATCAAATTACGAGCCCAATTTCCTGATAATCCTATCAAATCAATTCGACTTGATAATGCCTTTGAATTTACATCTCCTACTTTCAATGATTATTGTATGTCAATAGGAATCTCTGTCGAACACCTCGTAGCTCACGTGCATACGCAAAATGGTTTAGCGGAATGGTTAATTAAAAGACTTTAACTTATGCACGCCCCTTACTTTTAAAAGCTAATCTGCATACATCTGTTTGGGGTAACGCATTACTTCATGCTGCAGATATAATTAGGATAAGACCATCTGCTTACCACAAACAGTCTCCTCAAGAATTAGTTCTTGGTCAAATCCCTAATATCTCTCACTTTAAGGTATTTGGTTGTGCTGCGTATGTCCCTATATCACCACCACAGAGATCTAAAATGGGACCTCAAAGAAGAATTGGTATATATGTTGGCTTTGATTCACCATCTATTATAAGATAACTTAAACCATTGACTGATGATATGTTTACTGCTAGATATGTTGATTGTCATTTTGATGAATTCATGTTCCCTAAATTACGGGGAGATAATGATTTGCATAACTTAAATTCTGAATTATCATGGAATGCATCAGGATTAAATTCTATTGATTCACGTACTAATCAATGTGAATCTGAAGTTCAAAGAATTATTCATATGCAAAATATTTCTAATCAAATGTCGGATGCTTTTAGTGACTTTAGACATATTATAAGGTCACAAATACCTGCTACTAATGTTCCGACACGAGTTGAAATCCCTACTAAGAAATCAATTCCTGAAGAATTGATTGGTGATTCAAAGCCACGCCAGAAGCGTGGTTCACCTGTTGGTGCAAAAGATATTGTACCACGAAAACGGAAATTAATCGGACCTGTCCCTGAAGTGGCAAGTGTTCCAGAAAATACCCCAAAAGTGGTATTACCTTCTGAAGAGGTTCAAGCCCCTGAAGTGGCTATAACAAAACTCCCAGACGTGGGATTGCTTCCAGAAGAGAATGTTCTCCAGAAGTGGCAAATGCTTCCACACAAGCAAAGGTACCTGAAAATTATGAGATCTCAATGAATTATGTCTATAACGCGAAATTACTGGATCGTGGGAGTATTGAGGATGATGATGTATATGTTTTTTCCGTGGCATTTGATATTATTATGAACTCCGATCCTGAACCACAAAGTGTGGAAGAATGTCGACAAAGAGATGATTGGCTAAAATGGAAAATTGCAATACATGAAGAATTACAATCCTTGCGCAAGAGAAATATATTTGGACCTGCAGTCCAAACCCCAGCTGGTGTGATCCCCATCGAGAATAGATGGGTGTTTGTACGAAAACGAAATGAGAGAAATAAAATGTTGAGATATAAGGCCCGGCTAGTGCCCCAGGGATTCTCTCAAAGGACTGGATTTGATTACCAGGAAACTTACTCTCTTGTAATGGATGGAGTCACTTTTCGTTTTCTAAGGGGTATGGCTTGTATGGAAAGATTAGAAACACGTCTCATGGATGTTGTGACAGCCTACCTTTATGGATCACTTGATAGTGATATTTATATGAAAATCCCTGAAGGATTAAAGTTAGATGAAACTAAGTCCCGTCGTTTATATTCATTTAAATTGCAACGATCATTATATGGTTTAAAACAATCTGGTCGTATGTGGTACAACAGGCTTAATGAATATTTGTTGAATGATGGATATGTAAATAATCAAGTGTGTCCATGTGTGTTTATCAAAAAGTCACAAACTGGATTTGTTATTATTATTGTATATGTGGATGATTTGAATATTGTAGGTACTTCTGAAGATATTATTAACGTTGCTACTTATTTGAAAAATGAGTTTGAAATGAAAGATTTTGGAAAGATAAAATTTTGTTTAGGTATACAGGTGGAGCACTTATCTTCAGGCATATTTGTTCATCAGTCTATTTATACAGAAAAAGTTCTTGATCGTTTCTACATGGAGAAATCTCATCCACTAACCACGTCAATGGTTGTTCGGTCACTCGAAGTTGAAATTGATCCATTCCGTCCTAGAAATGAAGATGAAGATGCACTTGGACCTGAAGTACCGTATCTTAGTGCAATTAGTGCTCTTATGTATCTTGCAAATAACACGAGACCTGATATTGTTTTTGCTGTGAACCTGTTGGAAAGATTTAGTTCAGATCCAACTAAAAGGCATTGGGATGGGATCAAGCATATATTCAGGTATTTCCGAGGAACAATTGATCCTGGACTATTCTTCCCAAACAGTTCAAAATTGCAGCTAGTTGGATATGCAGATCTGGATATCTGTCGAATCTTCATTTTGGACGTTCACAAACTGGTTATCTATTTACATATTATAATACTGCTATCTCTTGAAAATCTACAAAACAGACTATGACGACAACTTCATCAAACCACGCAGAATTATTAGTGATCCATGAAACAAGCAGAGAATGTGTTTGGTTAAGGTCTGTCATTCAACATATTCGAAAGTCGTATGGGTTATCAAGTATTTCAGACAGACCTACACTTTTGTTCGAGGATAATTCAGCCTGTATCAAACAATTAAAAGAAGGATATATCAAAGGAGATCGAACAAAACATATCTTGCCGAAATTCTTCTACACACATGAACTCCAAGAGAAGGGTGGCATTGACGTGCAACAAATTCGATCTTGTGATAATCTGGCAGATCTGCTTACAAAGTCATTACCTACATCAGCTTTTAAAAAGTTGTGAAATAATATTGGAATGCGGAGACTAAAATCATCAATACAACAAGATGTCAAAATGTGAGACGTTTTATTCAGAGGGTTTGTACTCTTTTTCCTTCGTCAAGATTTTCATCCCACTAGGTTTTTCCTTACAAGGTTTTAACGAGGCGGTCAATCTTTACAATAATTCGCATTTGATAATAAGGGGGAGTGTTGAAATATTAGAATAAATATAAAGTGATTGTCAAAACGTATCGAGGAAGTCTCTCAAATCATACTCAGAAAGATTTGCACAGGTTCTTAAAAAAGAAACTTGATCAGGAAGACTTGTAAAATTTATCAGGAAAGATTTACAAAACTTACCAACGAAGATTTGTAATACTTAATGAAAAAAGATTTGAATAATTTATTTAGTAATACTTGTAAACCAACTACTATAAATAGCTTATTTAACTAATGAAATGAAATACAAATTTTTCCCAATATCTTCCATTCTCTTATACTTTCTCTACATTAAACATAACTAATATTTTCGGTCAAGATTTATAACGAGTGACTAAATTTCTCTCGGGTGAAATTTCTTGTTTTTGTAAATTTTAAGACCTACAATCACATTCCTCTTTTTTTAAATTTTGATGCACAACACTTTTAACATAACACTCCTATTGATGGTTAAAATTCTATAAACATTTAGTCCTTTCGCTTTAAATTTCATATATACTTTGAATTTTTTTAACGTCAAATTCAAATTTATTTACGACAAATAATGGCCTACTTCAACTTTCAATGTATATTTATAATTTCAAAGTCAACTTTAGCCCACATATCTCACATTTATATTTCCAAGACTAAACATATACTCCCTCTGTTTTTTTTAATTTGTCACTTTGATTTTTGCACAAATTTAAATATCCTTTGACCGGCTTAGTTAAAATTATCATTTATAAATTTTCTTTTTTAAATAAAAATAGACAACTTATATTTTAATTCACAAAAAAAAAAATTTTAAAATCATATTTCTAACTAGCCCGTAAAATTACATTGAAATACGTGCAAAAATCAAAACAACAAATAAAAAAAACAGGAGTAATGCATATTATACTCATTTAAGACAATTAATACATTTTTTCATTAAATTTTACTTTTATTAATGTCTAATTTTTTAGAAGTGAACAAATAATTTAAAACAGAGAGAGTACAGTGTCAGTTTAAGCTGATCATATTAACACCAAAAATATAGTTGTAGTATATTAAATGTGATTGTTAAGACTTGGCAAATTTTAGACTTCAGAGCATAAGCACCTAAACAAAAGACAATTAAACAGCTAATCTAATTATGAAATTGACGAAGCTGAGTAATACAATGTCTTATTATCCAAAGGAAAATTGAAATCTATGGATTCATAAGATACAGCTACTACAAAAATTATTGCTGAGATAATCAACAGTCTCGAATCCAGACATTGTCTATTATTACAGTGGCACATGTTTAAATCCTGAACTTTTAGGCATTATTTTAGTATAGTAAAAATTACCAGCTCAAACTTTCTAGGGCTGAAATCTGAAGCTAAATTTGTAATCTGCTTATACTAAACTGTTTGTCTCGTTGCTCCATATTCAGATTATTAGTCAAGTTCCGAAATTATGCTAAAACTAATCCGTCGGTATCATTATTGAATTAAATAATACCAAAACAAACTGTTAGATGCCTTTGATACACCAAGTTAATTAAAAAATATATAAATCACAAGAATATAAAAGTGTAACTGGCAAAAGTCAGAATATCAATAAGCCTCGATAGTTTATACTTCATAAATTTTCAGACATCTAATTTGTATCATCATCCTTTGCCAACCAAACCACACTGTCACAACTCATTTACAAAACTAATTAAAATCGAATATGTAATTGTCAATTAAAGTTCAAATTATACACATGGCTCAGAAAAAATGAAATTTACTTCTCATTGACCATCTTGTTGGATAATCTCTGAAGTCTGACATGTGATAAAATTTCAAAATTCATCATCGCTCTTATCAATTTATAACCTTAATAATATAAAGATCTTTCTAATTTACATAGAAATTGGAAAAAAAAACTGTAACAGTAGTAGTAATATTAGCTCTCATTGTAAATGATTCTCTGCTCATATATAATCAGAATAGCGTATATTGCCTTTAGGCATTTTAATCACAGAGCTAATCAAATACATAAGCTAATTAAAACTACAAAATAGAGAGAGAGAGAGAGATCAGAGGTTGGTTAAGGTTTTTCGGTCACGGTTAATCTGAAACACGGACCAAATTGTTAATCATCACATCTCTCCCGATGTAGTAGTAAAACAAGTTAAAAGAAATACATAAACAAATATTTGAGATGAAATCATCAGAGACTTAAATACTAAGAATCATGGAGATTCATATTGTTGCAGTTATATTTTCATCACTTGATTTCACCAAAATCGAAACATATAAACAAATAGATATAAACAGAACTTGAGAATTGAGATGATGGAAAGATACGAAAAGAACTATGTATATGTTCTAATTTGTGTTTTCGATTTGGGTGTGATAGAGATGATTTATAGAACACTACTTGAAACCCTAAATCTTGCAGGCGGCAGCGAGGTTCTTTGGGTTGGACCACATGTATGGCCGTATGGGCTTAGTCTAACAGGCTTCTAATTTATAGGATAGCCCATTACGGATGTATGTTTTTTTCAGGCCCCATTACAGATGTATGTTGTGATGTTTGAATCAACAAAAGTTCACCAAAAAAAAATTCACTACTATACCGGTTATAATAACCAGCATTATACCGGGGCGATGCATGAAACAATTATAAAATATTTTTTTATAAAAATTTTTAAGTTAATAATTATTTTTTATTTCACTAAACTAGTAAATGAAGCTGCGCTTCACGAATGCCATTTAAACTTTTTATAAGTCCTGATATAAATTAATATTAAAATTTAGATTAAAATTAATTTAAGTCGTACTCCCGTCAAATATAATACTGATAAAAAATTGTATGTTTAGAATATATTATCTATTTTAAATATCATTGTCTAGTATAAAATCGCAAATCTAATAATATATATATATATGAATATATTTTCTAGTTTGATGGGATATTACATAATTTCTCACATCTCATCCTTGTTAAATAATACTTCCTCCATCTCATTTTTTTTCGTCCATCAATTTAAATTCAAATTTATTTCAATCAAATCAAATAGAATGATAGTTGCCATAATGTAAAACTATAACAACAATTTTTACCTTTTATTTATCTTTTACATACCTTTTATTTCACCACTTATTTATCATATTAATCAAATTGGATAATTATTTTGGGACAGAGAAAAATGATAATAATGGACAACAAAAATGAGATAGAGGGAGTAATAGATTTTTTCTTTATAAATTTAAACTATTCTAATTTGATTATACATGTTTTTTAGATTTATAATTTGTTAAAAATAACCTAAACCCTTTTTTTTATAAATAATGATACATTTTCTTTTAAATTTAAACTCATTTCCTTTTTATATTAGGAAAAATATGTGAATTTTAATTAATATATGAATTTTATGCAAAGAGTGAGCTAGGACTAGCACATGGATTTCGGCTCGTGCATGGTATCTGTAAGCCACCAACTGTAATCTATTCACCGGGCTTCAGCTTTGCACAGATCAAGATTTTTCTTATCTCATATTTTTTCTATAAATTATGATATGAATTAATATTACAATTTAGAAAAAAAAAATTGAGCCGCCCTCCCCTCAAACACAATACTGATATGCAATTGTCTATTTTGAATATATATCCTTGTAGAATATAAAATCAAAAACCTAATTTCAGATAAATATGATTGTGTTTTCTAGTTGAAATAGGATGGTACCTCAACTTTCGCATCTCATTTTTCTTAAATCATGATATATTTTTCTTTATAAATTTAAACTACTCGCATTTAATTATACATGTATTTTCAGACTTATAATTTGTTGAAAAATGATATGAAGCTCTCTTATTTATAAATAATGATATCCTTTTCTTTAAAATACGAACTCTAAATAAATCCGCGCGACGGTGTTACAAAACTTTTATAATCTTTAATATAAACTAATATTATAATTTAAATAAAAAGATTAGTTTGAGCCGTACTTCCGTCAAAAATAATACTAAATTTCTTATCATTTAGATAAAAATTAGTTTGAGCCGTCATCTTGTCAAGCACAATATTAATTAAAAATTTACTATAATTTAGATCAAAATTAGTTTGAGCCGTCCAGCCGTCAAATACATTAGTAATAAAAGAAATTATTAGAAATTAGATAAGTATTAGTTTGAGCCGACATCCCGTCAAACATAATGCTAATAAATAATTATTATAAAGTAAATAAGTATTAGTTTGATCCACCCCTCCTTCAAACATAATATTAATAAGAAAATACTATAATTAAAATAAAAAATATCATCTTTTATTATAAATTCAAATATCTCTCCTCATAAATTAAAATATCTAACATTCGGCTAGAATAATGATAAGGTATCATCAATAGTTAACATGTATTTATGTATATATAATACTAGCCTGATTATAACATTTGTAATTTTATTATTTTATATAAATAAATTATAAAAACAATAATTATGTATTACTGAGATTAGTGAAGTAAAAATATGTACTTATTATTTTGTATGTATCATATTGTTGAAAGATTCAAATTCAAAATTTTGATACTTAAATTCTTAAAATGTCCTCCCACTTCGCTTCACTGCGCGGGTGCATAACTGTGGAGTCTTAGATGATTTGGTATTGTTTTTTTTAAATATTGTTTTCCTAATATTTTCATGATTTATTAATTATATTTTGAAAAGTGTTAGCATACGTTTCAGAAAGATGTTCACCAAACGACTAAACGAAAGTATATTTCTCTTATAATATTATTACTATTATTTTATAAAATATTTTTTTTAGTTTTTCTTGATTTATCAATTATATTATTATATTATAATTTGAATTACTAAAATTATTTTTGTATAGTTCCCTACAAAATAGGTAAGATATAAGTTAAGTACAAATAAAAAATAAGTTAAATAACAATTCATAGAGTTTGTAGTTATATTATATATATTATTTTATTTTTATTTATAAAATTATATTTATTTAAACTTTGTTTTGGAAGTTGTTAGCATACTTTTTACAAAGGTGTTAACCAACCGACCAATCGAAACCATGTTTCGCTTATAATAGTAATAGTGATATTTTTTTAAAAATTGTTTTATTCATTTTTTCTTTATTTATTAATTATGTTATTATATTGAAATTTGAATTACTAAAATTAATTTTGGAAATGTTTGGTTCCCTATAAAAAAAAGTAAGAAAGAAGTTGAGTACAATTAGAAGTTAAGTTGGATAATAATTCATAGAATTTGTAGTTATATTTGATACATGATTTAATTTTTTTTAATAAAATTATATTTGTTTAAATTTTGTTTTGAAAGGTGTTAGCATATTTTTTGAGGTGTTAACCAACCGACCAAACGAAACCCTGTTTCTTTTATAATAGTATAGTATATATGTGATATATTGATGAGTAGACTGGAAAAATAAAACCTACCTTTTTCAGCATATTAATGAAATAACGATGATTTATTGATACGCATTGTGTATTGTAACGCCCTCCAGACCCGGGGTATAAGTCTGGGGGTTACTAGCTAATCACCAAACCTGTAAAATCTGATAACAAATAATAAAGAAATATATCTAAACCCCTTTAACACTAACCAAGATCTTTTTAGGTTGAAGTATGAAAACAAGAACCACTAATTACTTTATTACAAACCATACTTAAAATCTTATAAACTCTCTTTATTACAAACCATTGTCTAACCAGTTTTAAACTAATTTCATCTTTTATTCAAACACACACACTAACTATCTACACTCCACATGTTCGGGTAACTCAAAGCTTTCTTCCTGGATTGGGATCAACACCTTGGGTATGAGAGGATCCCGAGCCTTGACCCGCTTCTTTACCACTCGAGTCCTGATGGGCTTCATATTCCTTCTTAACTGAAAATAATAAGGTGAATAACAACAAAAAGGGGTGAGCCAAAAATTGCTCAACAAGTCCGCAAAATATAAAGTGTGTTAAAGCAGTTTAAATGAATCGGTAATCTGGGTATATCTTCAAAGATATAACCCCCCGAGAATAGAAAGAAGGCCACTGCTGGCGAATGCAAATGAACTAAACTGGACACAAATTTGCATCTATACCCTGCTGATCAGCCAGGATATAGTGCAAATCTATATCCCACTATATAGATCCAGTCAGGCACCCAGGCACTACGGCCCATCTCAAGGATCCGGTTATGTCTCGGTCCTTAGGATTAAGTAAAACTTAATCCCCAAAATATCACTATCCATTCCATGGAGTTGCAACCGGAACAATCGGTATGCTTTGATATATTCTAATCACCAGAATATACCAATGTGTATGTGTAACAATTGGAATATGAATAAGGAATTCAAAGAAAAAGGAGAAATCAAGAATCAAAATGAAATGTGAACAAGAGAATAATAAGTGTGTATCAGTGTTTATGAATAAGAATCAAAAGAGTGCAAGTGTGATATGAATCTGAAGAAATATCACTATTCTAAAATTAAAATAGGGGAAAAATTTGCCTTCTGCGCGACTCACTTCAAATACGTCACCTTTGTCTATCACCGGCTCAATCTGCCTTACTGGCTTAGCTTCTGTTAGAGAAATAGACTAGTTTAGTCATTTCGTACTTTAATTACGTCTCGAACCGACATCACATCGTTCCTATTGTCTATCCATGCGCTTATGATTGACTCGTATATTATATATTAGCAAGTAAGACTCAATTAACCACATAATACACATAAGCACATAAGCCACATAATTAATGTTATAGTTAAAATAATTTTTAGAATCAAAACCGACTCGCTGATCGCCTAACTGATCGTTATCTGACTCGTTTCCTATTTTTCAGAATTTATCGGTCTCATCTCGGCACGCGAGTCGGCTTATAATCAAATAAATAACAAAGTCAACTAATTTCTAGAAGAAATTGGGTTTTAATATTATTTTTAATAAAAATAATTCATTTTTCTGAGTCAAAGGGCTTTCATTTCACTCGAATCGGACTAACGGTTTAATTATTATCAATTAAATACAAATAATTCAATTTATTATTTAATATAAATAATTATTACTAATTTTTAAATCCTAAAATAATTTTTAAATAATTATTTAAGAAAAATCAGAACTAAAAATGATTTTTCTATAATTTTTGGAATTAAAATGAATTTATTATAATTTATTGAAAATTATTTGATTAATTATCAAAATAATTAATCATTTTTAATTAATTAATAAATAATAAAAAATTAAGAAAAAATTAAGAAAAAATTAAGAAAATAATTAAATCTGATTTTTTAAAAATATTTCAGAATTATTTATAATATAAATCAATTAATTAAATAATTAATTAATCAATTTATAAAATAAATAAAACTTATTTTTATAATTAATAAAAATAAAAATAAAAATCATTTTCTATAAATATTTGTCAGAATCCAGGCATCTGACAAATCAGATCAAAACCGGGTTAACCAAACGGGTCAACCGGGTCACAATCCGGGTCATGAAGAACATGACCGGATTATTTCCAAAAACCAGCCACCGGAGCAAATTCGAAAAAACCAGCCACCGGAGCAAATTCCGGCGAGGCAATTCCAGGCCAAAATCAACTTCGTTTGATTCGTTTCTCAGCTGGGATCTATTCCAAATCATTGCAGCAACACGATTCTGGCCGTAGCTGACCAGAACCACCCCTGCATCACCATCTCCGGCGAAACCAACTTAAAATCCGGCCAAACTACGATTTTACTAACCTGAACTTAAAACTCTATGTTTTATACATCAAAATGAAGCTTAGGACATGAAGAATCTATTCATAACATCAAACAGAACCAAAAATCGTCGTATAGATCATGAAATCATTCAACCCGAATTACAAACGGGTCAAATCCATCGAGCTCGTCCTAATTATCATGAACTGTAAAAATCATGTAAAAATACTCAAAATTTACTACTCAACAAGACAAAACTAACCATATCAGTTTCATAATCCAAATATCAGTAGATCAAAAATACCCAAATCAAAACATATATGAACCCTAAAATTCGAATTGATCAAACCGGGTACATAAGACATGAAATTGATGATGAATATAACTTGTACTAACACATATAAACATATATCAACCATCAAGAACATCCAAAAATTTCCAGAAATCAAAAACCCAAATCTGTTCGTGAAACCCAGAATCGAGTTTGAGTTTCATAACTTTTTGATTCGTGTTGATGATAAAATTGAACAGAGCTTGAAAAACTATGAAGATTGAGCACAAACACGACCCCTTTTGGTTACCAGAATCGATCAAAATCACAGTTTGATTCTCGAACTCAAGAACCCTAATTTCAGAGAAAATTGAGAAATTTTCTGATTTTTAATGATTAATTATAATTAATTAAATAAAAAATAGGGTATTTATAGTAGTGAAATTAATACTCCTAATTAAAATTAAGGCCCTAATTCTACATCTTTTAAAATTACTAAGCCCCTAATTTAATAATTTTTTAGTATTAAAATTTAATTTATAAATATTTTATATATACAATATATATACCAAAATTTTCCAAAAATTATGAATAATGCAACAATACAAAAAAATGGTATAAATGAAAGTCTTATAATTTTATAAAAATAAAAATGTGATTTTTGTGGGGTTTTTAACACCCAATGGGGCCCGGAAAAGTCATTTTTCGCAAAACGAGAAAATTTATAAAATACCTGAATGTTCAGAATTATGCGATGGTAAAAGCCGTTTGATGAAAAATAAGGCCCATTATTTTATTTGAAATATCAGTTATAAAATCATGATTCAGGTCGTATAATTTTTGATATGAAAGCTATAAATGTAAAATAAAATATCTGAAAATATCCTGAAAATACATGGACGACACAGAATGCACGTAAAACATAGCAATTAGGGTTTGACAGTTAATTACACATACATAACACATTAACACACATAATTTATTATAAATATTATATAATACAGACGTAATTTTCCCAGACGTTACATGTATTCTCTTAGAATCAGATTGTTATTGTATTTTACTTTTTGTTTTATTGGTTGAATGTACACTCTTAAACCCAAAAACTTTACACATGATATTCGAACTCTTTTTTTAATACAGAATTTGGATACCTATTCTAATTACAATGAAACTTTTTCTTGTGTACAAATTCAGAATCTCATTTTTTTAAAAAAATTCGAATATTTATTATACTCCAAATAAACTTTATTTATATATATTCACTATAAATTCTAACTACTCTTCTCTGTAAACTCCAACATATATTCTACTTCTCCTACATTAAATGATAATTGTTATGCCCAAAATTTGGTATAAATCTTTTTCGGATCAAAACTGGGTCAACGAGTCAAAATTGGGATATTTATGCCTAAAATTAAGGAAAAGATAAGGCAAATCTTTTTACTGTGAAGGAAGTTACAGATATGGGGATGTGCTCCCTTAGGTATTGTTTGGGCTAGAACACGCGCTAATATTCACGCAAGTATACGTGATCGCAAGTAATATAGAATTAATTCTAGTTCGTTCCCACAGGGACTGGTTTAGGTTAATTTCAATCAATGTATTTATGCAACAATGGTCTGGTTATTATCCAATTCTAAGACGAATAATAAATTGAGGTTATTTATCTATACTTAAATTAGAGATTATACTAAATAAAATAAACTAAGAGAATAAAGAGGATTGAATACTATATGACACAAACATGGGATTCTAACTTCATTAAATACTTCATTCAATAGCCTTTTCGTTCTTAACCTTAGCATGTAATGGTGATGACACTAATCAGATAACACGAAACTGATAAACGCCAACTTTTGTTGTATGAATACTATACTACCCGACATCTATAAAAGAGATAGAAGCTGAATAGACACTAATTCTTTTGAGACCCTATATGTCTAAAAAATTTGACAACATAACGGTTTAATGCACAAGTTATCTATCGTGATTACATAGGGCAAGTAAGATGGTTAAAATTACCTACGAAACATGCATATCAAATACATGAACCTATGCTAGCATGGCAAGTTCTAAACCCCTATATTCACTTTTGCTTCAATAGAGATTAACACACTATCTTATAAGTTCGCGACGCTCATAAGACGAATAAGCACAACTAGGTTATCATACAATCACCACACACTAAGGTATCGAAACGAATTAACTAAATAAATCCGCCAGAACCCCACGATAACGATTAGCCCATAATCGGACTCATCATCAACGTGGCTTCCGATGAAAGCACGGTATAATAAACATAGTCTTTATACTGAATAAATAATAAACCAAGTATAAAACAAGAGTATAGGTTCACAAGCAAGAAAACTAGCATCCAAGATTACAACTTAAAATAAAGAATCACAAGTATAAACTAGATCCTCTTCGCCTTGGTTGAATTATGCTATACGGTCTTCTTACGCCTTCTCCTTAAGCTTTGGTACGTCTTGTTATGAAAAATGACCTTAAGTTATGTTTATATAGTAGCCCATGTAGATTAGAACTCTTCTGGATCAAAATCAGAGTAGAAACAAGATTCTTTGAATTCGACATGGCGCGGCCGTGCGGTTCACCAGTGCGGGCGCGCTGCATCTCTGTACTCCTGGCGCGGGCGCGCGCTACTACAGCGCGGGCGTGCTGACTCTCTGGAAAAAATTCTGAATTCTTCTTATATTGCTGGTTTGAGTTGGTCTTTTCACGAGCTTTTATTCTAGACACTATCCTAACACCATATTAGCATCAAAACAATGTCAATTCACCTGAATTCCTGATAACATAACGGTTTAATGCACAAGTTATCTATCGTGATTACATATGGCAAGTAAGATGGTTAAAATTACCTACGAAACATGCATATCAAATACATGAACCTATGCTAGCATGGCAAGTTCTAAACCCCTATATTTACTTTCGCTTCAATAGAGATTAACACGCTATCTTATAAGTTCGCGACGCTCATAAGACGAATAAGCACAACTAGGTTATCATACAATCACCACACACTAAGGTATCGAAACGAATTAACTAAATAAATCCGTCAGAACCCCACGATAACGATTAGCCCATAATCGGACTCATCATCAACGTGGCTTCCGATGAAAGCACGGTATAATAAACATAGTCTTTATACTGAATAAATAATAAACCAAGTATAAAACAAGAGTATAGGTTCACAAGCAAGAAAACTAGCATTCAAGGTTACAACTTAAAATAAAGAATCACAAGTATAAACTAGATCCTCTTCGCCTTGGTTGAATTGTGCTATACGGTCTTCTTACGCCTTCTCCTTAAGCTCTGGTACGTCTTGTTATGAAAAACGACCTTAAGTTATGTTTATATAGTAGCCCATGTAGATTAGAACTCTTCTGGATCAAAATCAGAGTAGAAACAAGATTCTTTGAATTCGACATGGCGCGGCCGTGCGGTTCACCAGTGCGGGCGCGCTGCATCTCTGTACTCCTGGCGCGGGCGCGTGCTACTACAGCGCGGGCGTGCTGACTCTCTGGAAAAAATTCTGAATTCTTCTTTTCTTGCTGGTTTGAGTTGGTCTTTTCATGAGCTTTTATTCTAGACACTATCCTAACACCATATTAGCATCAAAACAATGCCAATTCACCTGAATTCCTGATATAAGCCTGAAATGCAAAAAAACACTACAAAACACGTTAAAAACACCAACAACTCGAGTACAAGACACCAATTCAAAGCTTTACGGAGCGTTTAAAGTGACATAAATGCCACTCAACATACCCCCAAACTTGAATCAATGCTTGTCCTCAAGCATAAACAGACTCAAAGAACAAGAAATAAAATGCATGAATGCAACTATATGAATGCAATGATCCCCATAGAATAACTAAACCAATCAACAAGCAACATCTCAACAAATGCAGCTATTCGCATAAAGATCAATCAAGCCCCACAAATCAACTTACAAGCCCGCAACGTGCGTGTGTGCAAATGCTCACAGATAAACTATCGCAACTAAATCAATAATTATGACTCACTACTCATCAAGGCAATCGCAAGGTTATAAATAGAATAAAAGCTAAACTCAAAATACCTTATAACACTTCAATTCTTACATCGGAGTTTCACATGGATCCATGCTTTCATTCATAACACAAAAACAACACAAATATGCTTATTTGACCGTGCAATGAGTGAGGTCTACAAAAGACTTATACAATAATACCCATGTAGCGAGCGTTAGGTTAGTGGATCCCAGACTATAAAATGCTTTAGGTCACTAGGCACAAAGTCCCCTAAGAACTTAATAACTCGAGTATTAAATAGCCCACTCGTGATCAATTATGCATAAACACACACACACACACACATATATATTTATATATATATATATTCTCTTTTTTTTTCTTTTTTTTCACAAATTTCTGAACGAGTGTGTTTCGCTCCATCTCGTTCAACCCTAGGCTACTCATAAAATGAGCCGGCTACTAGCCATTTGACCCCTAGCCACAATAACTAGCAATTAAATCTAATTTTTACTCCAATTTTTAAATATCCATGTTATTTTATCATTAAGAGAATATCCTAAATTCTAAATATAAACAAGTGATTAAACCTCGACAAACAAATAAACGATGACCATGATCTAGCACTCAAGCGACCTATAAGCACGACATCACTACACTAGCATCAATATCACAAATCAATCGGCAAAATCATCTAAGGTATCATGTTATTATGCAAATGCATGAAATTATATGCAACAAACTATCATACCAAAAAAAATACAAAAAAACTACTACATGGAAAATATGTAACTATATGAACTAAATTATCATGAATATGCAAACTATATGAGATTCACATAAAACACATAATCCTTAACTACTACCCCCAAACTTAAAATATTCACTGTCCTCAGTGAAGGTAATAGCAAGGAATGAGGCATACCTAATCAGAATCAGGGTCATTACCCTCAAGGGGTGGAGTGTCAGGAGTGTCTGGAGGCGGATATATAGAATCCGCACCGAATACTGGCCACTGGATGTCACTCATGTGGCTCTGAATGTAGTCCCCAACACCTGGGTAAGGTCCTGTTCAAACCTGCTATGGATGTCATGCATCGCATCCATCCTCCTAGCTAAATGCCTATATTGCGTCGTACTCAACCCAACACTGCCCTGTGCTTCCTCCTACTGCTGCTGCTGCTGCGATCCCAAAGGACCATCCTCCTCTCCCAACTGAGCTCTCCAAGCTGCTCAACGGGCCTGCGAAGTCCCACCAGCATACGTCTGATCTGCTGGCCTTCCACCTGGCAGATGGTCATAAGAATATCCAAGCCCCTTAGGATCGGGCTTCCCTCCATACCACTCCGTCATATTCAACAGCGTCAAACTATCAATCAGAGCACTAGGGAGTTGCAGCTGCTCATGTGCGGGCCAATAAATGCCAACCGCCATACACAACTTCGTCACGATGGACACATAGGGTATCGAACCCGTAGTACTCCCTCGCAAGAACCTCAAAATACCTTGATGAATCACCATCCAAAGATCCACATAGTCTCCCTGAAGAATGCCCCACAACAAATGTGCACGCTCCACAGTAATATCATGCATGTGAGAAGATGACATGATGTAAGCACAAATAAAAGAATTCCATGCACGCGCAAACCTGTTCATGCACGATGCAGGGAAAGTGGCATACTCGTTCGTGCCCTTCTTGAACTTCCAATGAGTCTCAGGCACACACAGGGTAGCAACAATCAAATCCAAGTCAAACTCCTCCGGATTCTTCTCATTCCAGTTTTCCTAATATGGCCTCCTCTCGGGATGCTCACGAATAGCCTCAACACTGTACTCCACCTTCATCCCCCTAACCACCGTGAAACCGTTATTCTCCGCCTTAGCATTTGCGTAGAACTCACGTACCACACTCATGGGTACATCAGCGGGTGTCTTGCAAAAAACAACCCAACCCATCTCCAACAACTTACCATCTTTCTCCGATGGCAGAAAACCACGCTCCTTGGCTATAGGCTTCGAAAGCAGCCTCACATACTCTGTCTCAGCCTCGGAAGTTGAAAGTCTAGGCATCACACCACCTGCACTCGAAGAATCAGTGGTGTTGCTGCTTACTTGGGTTCACTGTCTTTTTGGTGCCATTGAGATTGAATAAGCTTGAGAGAATAGAAGTTTGTTAGAGAGATTTGTGTGTTTGAGAGTTTGAGAAGTGATGGAGAAGTTTGTGTATAAGTGTATGTATATATAGGAGTTTAGGAATAGAATTGGTTATGGAAAAGGAGTAGGAATTGATTATGGAAATAATGGGAATAATGGGAATAATGGGTTTAATTTGGATAGGGAAATATGGGATGTGGAAGAGTAAAAATCGGGTTTGACTTAATTTTGGAATAAAATCCCCGATTTTCTCTTTATTCCGACTTAAATATATTTTTTCGCAAACAGTGACTCAGCACTACCGCCCTGCCTGGCAGCGCGGGCGCGCCGTGCTTCTGGAAAACCAGCGCGGCCGCCCCGCATGCCAGTGCGGAGGCGCCGTGCTACTGACTTTTCAGCGCGGGCGCGCCATGCTACTGTAGTTGGCACCGAATTTTTCTGATTTTTTGATTTTTTTTGTGTTTTTCTCCTTTCTTTCTTCTTCCTCTATCTACTAATGTACAAATAACTTGGGTTGCCTCCCAAGAAGCGTTTGCTTTACGTCGTTAGCTTGACATAGAATCTCGAGATCAAGTAGACAATAGAACATCACTAACCACCTCACGGTTTGCCGTATCCCCATAGTAGTGCTTCAACCTCTGACCATTCATTTTGACCGCTTGGCCTGGATCATTCTCAAAAATCTCCACAGCTCCATGCGGAAACACAGTTTTGATTATGAAAGGCCCGAACCATCTCGACTTCCATTTTCCAGGAAAAAGAAGGAGACGAGAGTTAAATAACAGAACTTGTTGCCTTGACACAAATGATTTAAGCACCAGACCCCTATTGTGCCACCTCTTGACTTTCTCCTTATACATTTTGTTGTTTTCATACGCTTGAAGTCAAAATTCGTCGAGTTCATTCAATTGAAGCATTCTCTTCTTACCAGCTGCATCTAAATCAAGGTTCAACCTCTTCAAAGCCCAATATGCTTTATGCTCGAGCTCCACAGGAAAATGACACCCCTTACCATAAACCAACTAAAATGGCGACAGGCCAAGTGGAGTCTTGTGTGCTGTTCTATATGCCCAAACAGCTTCATCAAGCTTCAAAGATCAATCCTTCCTTGATGGATACATAACTTTCTCTAGAATACGCTTGATCTCTCTGTTAGACACCTCAGCTTGACCATTAGTCTGAGGCTGGTAGGCTGTAGTGATGCGATGATTCACATTATACCTTTGCATCAAAGTAGTGAACTTGCGATCCCTCGTCACTGATTATGACTCTTGGAGTCCCAAATCGTGTGAATATCTGCTTATGAAGAAAATTAAGCACTACCTTCACATTATTTACCGGCAAAGCTTGAACTTCAACCCATTTCGACACATAATCGACCGCCAACAAGATATACTGATTATTGCAAGATGAGACAAACGACCCTATGAAGTCGATTCCCCAAATATCAAAGACTTCAACCTCAAGAAGCACATTAAGAGGCATCTCATCCCTCTTCGACATATTACCCACACGCTAGCATTGATCACACTTCAAAACAAAGTGATGCACATCCTTAAACAATGTAGGCCAGAAGAATCCTGCTTGAAGGACATGAGCTGTTGTCTTCTCTCCACCATAGTGGCCTCCATAAACAGTCGAATGACAGTCTCGCAAGATCCCCCCTTTTCGATGTACAGAATACATCTCCTGATGATTTGGTCAGCTCCTTCCCTAAACAGATATGGTTCATCCCACATGTACCACTTTACCTCATGAAGAAACTTCCTCCTTTGAGCATAAGACAAGTATGGAGGCATGATATTACTCACAAGGTAGTTCACAATATCTTCAAACCATGGTTCTTTTTCTTGCACCCCAAACGGCTGCTCATCGGGAAAAGACTCATTTATCAATGTCTTATCTTGTGAAGTTGCATTTGGGTCTTCCAAATGAGAAAGATGATCAGCGACTTGATTCTCAGTACCTTTTCTGTCCTTGATCTCTAAATCAAATTCCTGAAGCAAAAGAATCTATCTAATCAATCCAGGCTTCGAGTCCTTCTTCGAGACGAGATATCGAATCATAGCGTGATCAGTAAAAACTGTCACCTTAGTCCCAAGCAAATAAGATCAAAACTTCTCAAAACTGTAGACAATGGCCAATAGTTCTTTCTCAGTAGTAGTATAATTCAGTTGCGCACCATTGAGGGTCTTACGAGCATAGTAGACCACATGAATATGTTGTTCTTTCTCTGCCCAAGAACTGCTCCAACTGCATAGTCACTTGCATCGCACATCATCTCAAAAGGTTCATTCCAATCTGGTGCAGTTATGACAGGTGTCGTGATCAAACTCTTTTTCAAGAACTCAAAAGCAGCTAGGCACTCGTCATCAAACTTGAACGGGATATCCTTCTCCAGCAGATTGCACATGGGTTTAGAAATTTTAGAGAAGTCCTTGATGAACCACCTATAGAAACCCGCATGACCAAGAAAGCTGTGAACTCCCTTGACAGAAATTGGTGGAGGAAGATTTTCAATGACCCCCACCTTGGCTTTGTCCACCTCAAGACCTTTACTAGAGACCTTATGAACAAGAATAATGCCCTGTCGCATCATAAAGTGACATTTTTCCCATTTGAGAACCAGATTGGTCTCAACACACCTTTTAAGAACTGCACTAAGATTTTGCAAGCACTCATCAAATGAATCGCCAAACATAGAGAAGTTATACATGAACACCTCTACATTCTGACCAATCGTGTTAGAGAAGATAGCCATCATGCATCTTTGAAATGTGGCAAATGCTCCACACAATCCAAAAGAAACTCTTCTGAAGGAGAAAGTACCAAATGGACAAGTGAAAGTAGTCTTTTCCTGATCTTCTAGGGCAATGCAAATCTGATTATAGCCCGAATAGCCATCCAGAAGATAATAGTAGTCGTGCCCATCCAATCTGTCAAGCATTTGATCAATAAAAGGCAGAGGGAAGTGATCCTTTCTCGTGGATTTGTTCAACATCCTGTAATCCATGCAAACTCTCCACCCCGTGACTGTCCGAGTAGGAATGAGCTCATTCTTCTCTTTAGCTACAACCGTGATACCTCCTTTCTTCGGCACACACTGAACTGGACTCACCCAATGATAGGTCCCGTAAAAGGGCTATATTAAGCTAGAAGGGGGGGTTGAATAGCTTAATTACAAATTTAAAAATTATTGTTGCATTTTAAAAAATTTATCCCTTTTTAAAACTTTACCGAGTGGTTATGCAGTTTATAAGTGCGGAAAATAAAGTGCAAGGAAAGAAAATACCATACGATGATTTTATCCTGGTTCGCGATGGCGCAACCTCTAATAGATACGCTCACCCCTACTCCAGTCCCCGAGCTCCTCTCCCGGACTCAGGATTTTTCCTTATAATAAACTCGCTCCTTTAGTAGGCGGAGAAGCCTTTACACCCTTATAAATATTTGTCTTGGTGCGAAAAACAAAGGTCACCACCTTAAAATAAATGTAATACCTACACAACTTATCTTAGACAATAACTCCCCGCTATTTCTTAAAGTTGATGTAAAACCCTTGTGTGGACTTGGCTTCCTTGGCTTTTATCGGTCTTGGATCTTAGTGATCCAGTCTTGGGTCTTTCCTCTTGTTCACGGTACAAATACTACTAACTCCCCGCTAGTACGTATAGGACTTGGGTCTTAGAATGAGAATCACCTCACGTCACTTGACCTGACTATAAAACTAATAAGATAATCCACAAAATAACAAGTATAGAGAAAAGATTGGTTGAACTAGTATGTTATGGTACTAGCCCACAAGATAATATAATATTCAAATAAGAATATTAAATATCAACTATGTATACTAGACTTGATATATAGAATAATATGTCAAGTATACTTTCGATTACTCCGTCTTTGTAGAATATATGTTTATCGGAGTAATATAAGAAGTCTTTTATATATATAAGCAATATAGCTTATGACTTCTTCAGTATTCTTCTTATTTCGATTATGTATTTATAAATCGAGAATACTTTAGTTACAATCTCGGAATTGTAACTTATCCTTTTTAAGCTCGCAGGCTTAAGGATTTTAGTATACTTATATTTTGACAAGTATAGAGCCAAAGTATACTTTTAACTTCGTGCAAATTTATGGGTTCTATATAAGCCAAGATCGAGATAAAAGAAGTGCAAGTAATTGGCTTTGGATTTGTGCTTTTGAAGTTTAGGTGGATGATTACAAAGTTTACTATTTATCGATTTATAATCCCACGGAACACTAAAGATGTTAGTGGGGATTATACCATACTTTACGTAATGATACTATGTACACGAACTATGCGTTGGCCAAGATCCAAATAAATGAAGTGCAAGTAATTGGCCAACTCGTGTCATTAAATCCACCTTTGAAGCTTAGATGGATGATTACGAAGTTTACTATTTATCGATTTATAATCCCATGGAACACTAAAGATGTTGATGGGGATTATACGATACTTTTCGTAATGATACTATGTACACGAACTATGTGTTGGCCAAGATCCAAATAAATGAAGTGCAAGTAATTGGCCAACTCGTGTGATTAAATCCGTCTTTGATATTTGACAAAATTACGAAGCTTACTATTTATCGAATTATAATCCCAAAGAATACTAAAGATGTTAGTGAGGATTATATGATACCTTCCGTACTTATTTCTAGATTCATGAAATATGTTGGCCAAGATCAAGATAAATAAAGTGCAAGTAATTGGCCAACTCATGAGGTTTGTCAAATATGAAATCTCACTCGTGAGGAGTTATAGAGATTTAGGAAATCTCACTCATGAGGTGTTACAGAGATTTAAGTACTTGTATTTTATGGATCTTCTTCTTTTAAAGCTTCTTTTTGAAGATCAAGTACTTTATTCGAAATTCCGAGTTCGAATCTTTGTTCTCTTTTCTTAGAGAACCTTGTTTATAGGAGATCTAGTATTAGAGCTTGAGATGAAGTAGAGAAATTAAGTACAAAGATAAAATAAAATAAAATCAAAGAAGAAGCTAAAAATTACCACTTTTGGAAAATGGTCGGAAAAGTTCACCGAAAAAATTCGCCGGAGGTTCGGCCGGATTTTGGCACTATGGTCGAACTTGGCCAGCCTTTAGGGAGGCCGGAGAGTGGTAGTGGATAAGCTCACTTGGTGGGAATAAGCTTGGTTAGGTGAAGCTAAGCTTGGGTTTTAAAACCTTATATATATGTATATATATTTAAGAGGGAGAAGGTTTTTAAGAAGAAGTGTGTGTATAGAATTTGAAAGAGATGAAGAGAAGCACTTTTTGAAAAAATCCTAGCAACTTTGTGGCTCTTTAGCTTGGAGAAAATGGGTTGGGGTGGGGGTTTATTTATAGGAAAAGTTAGGTGGATTGAATGGTGGAGATTTGAGGAAAATGGATGGTGGATGTTGTATGTCACATGGATTGATGACTTGGCAAGTAGGTTGTGATTGTTTGACATAGCCATATAAGACAAACAACTTTATATGATTCAAAACTCAGCTGATATATTTAATTAAATATATTTTTTCTTTTTCTTTTAATTATTGTTTAATCATTTAAATTAAGTATTAAGCACCATTAAATATGACCACCCTAAAAACTCTTAAATAAATATCATAAAAAATATGATAATTACCTATATATTATAAAATGATGTCCTGCAAGTTTTGGTCAACCTTGATCAATGGTAGCTAGGTCAAACGTGGGACCAACTACCTTGATTTTTGTGTCGGAACAAAAATTATCGAAATATTATGAAATTTTTACCATGCACAGAAAATACTATTTAAATGATCCATACCAAATTTTAAGTCATTCTAGAGAGTAGAAGTATTTTATTTAAAATATAGACTGTTCTGTCTGCCTTTTCTTCTAAGTAAAAATACCATCGGTCTTGAAATTAAATATATGGATCTTTTGACCAAAGTTTTGACTTGAATAAATACTTAAAATATATTTCCTAATATATAAAATATATTTGGATGGTAGGAAATATTTTATAATATTTTTGAATAATTTTCTCCGAGAAACGCTGATTTTACGAAACGAGAGAAAATTACTTTACGTATACATGAAATGGGTAAAAATGGATATTAATATTTCAATCATGAATATTAATAAACTTAGTATAAAAACTCTTTTGATGGATGTAAAAATATATTTTGGAGCGAAGAGTAAAATATTTTTAATATAGCACGAGTCTTCTAAGGAATATATCTGATATATCCCCTTTTCGAGCTTGTTGCCTTATTGATGGTGCAACTGAGATCTAAGACATATCATGTCTTGATATTTCTTCTTTAATCATATTGCCTTAGAGATATATTCCATAACGATATAATTTTGATGTTTTAGAATAATGTAATGAAATATCTCTTTTATATGAATATACTTGAAAATAATTATGTTAGTTTGACTATTTTGACTTGATTTGGATCAATTAAAATCATGTCCTAATGGAGAGGATCTACATGTATTTAAATTTTATGTTTAATCGTACAAATACCAAAATAAATAATATATCAAAGATATGTTAGATATATTTGATAATGTCATGGCTAATATGTTTTATGTTTAGATTTCAGATCTTATTTGAACAGAACAAATCAGTACTTAACTGATCAGTACTTATACTAGAAGTCAGAACTTAAGGGATATCAGTACTTATGTCATCAGGAGATAGATATCAGAACTTAAGTGCTGAAGGACGATCAGATAAGGACAGTAGCTGATTAAAGTTAAGAAGATCAAGATAAACATAAGAAGAGATATGCATGAAGAAGGAATTCCGTGAAGAATGGAATACTTGGAATAAAAGATATCTGATTGATATATTTTAGGAAGCAGAATTATATTCCATATCAATTAGCGATTATCTTGTAACTGTGTAGTATATAAACACAGACATAGGGTTTACACTAGAAGTGTTATCATTATCGAGAATATTATTTACTATAACCCTAGCAGCTCTCGTGATATTTTGTTCATCACTGAGAGATAACAGTTTCAGATTGTAACAGAGTTTATTGTTTCAATAAAGTTTGTTTTCTGTTACATAAGTTCTTGAAGTTTGATTTGATTGTAATAAACACTGTATTCACCCCCTCTACAGTGAAAGTGTGACCTAACAAGTGGTATCAGAGCCTTCTGTTAACACACATACAGTTAAAAGATCCAAACACAATCATGTCTGACACAAAAACTCCAACTAAGCCTACCAAAACTGAGGAATCATCAAAGACATCAACTCAGAGTCGATATGAGACTATCAGAGTTCCCATATTGAGACCATCTGAATATCCCATATGGAAGGTAAGGATGACCATGTTTCTGGAAGCAACAGATCCAGAATACCTTGATAGAATCAAGGAAGGGCCTCACAAACCTACCAAGCTCGCTGTTGTAGTTGCAGGTGAAGCAGCAATGACCGTACCAAAGGAAAAGAGTGATTACACTGCTGAAGATATAGCATCTATTGCTAAGGATGCCAAGGTACGACACTTATTGCATAGTGTCATTGATAATGTAATGTCAAACAGGGTAATCAACTGCAAGACTGCTAAGGAGATATGGGATGCACTGGAGACAAGGTGTTAAGGAACTGAAACAGTTAAGAAGAACAGGAAGACAATACTCACTCAAGAGTATGAACACTTTGACTCTAGGACTAATGAGTCATTGACCGATGTATATGATAGATTTGTCAAACTCTTGAATGACTTGTCATTGGTTAATAAGGAGTATGATCTTGAAGATACAAACCTTAAATTCCTGTAAGCTCTTCCTGAATGTTGGGATTTGAAGGCAACAACAATAAGAGACAACTACAATCTTGATGAAACAACTCTTGATGAAATCTATGGAATGCTCAAGACTCATGAACTTGAGATGGAACAAAGAAGCAAGAGGAAAGGAGGAAAGTCAAGGACAGTTGCTCTCAAGGCTGAAGAGGAATCCCCCAAACCACCTTTCTCAAAGAAAGACAAGGGTAAAGCTCTTATCATAAAGTCTGATACTGAGTCATCAAGTTCTGAGAGTGATGATGACTCAGATTCTGAAAGCTTGCCTGAAACTGATGCTGATGAGGAGATGATGAAGCTGTGTGCTCTTATGGTGAAAGGAATCACAAAGATTGCATACAGGAAGTTCAGGAAGGGAAAGAAGTTTTCCAGAAAAGGCATAAGTTCTGATAAGAAGAATTTCAGAAGATCTGAAGGAAGAGGAGGAAAGTCTGACAGAGGAGATTACGCTAATGTTAAATGTTATAACTGTGGTGAGAAAGGCCACATATCTCCTGATTGCAAGAAGACCAAGAGTGACAAAGGCAAGGCTCTTGTCACAAAGCAGAAAAGCTGGACAGACACCTCAGACTCTGAAAGTGAGGAGAACTATGCATTGATGGCAAATGCTGATAAATCAAGTTCTGAGAGCAGTTCTGAAACTGCTGAAACAAAGGTACCTCAGACTACTTATGCTTTTCATACTGATGATATTAATGAGTTGAGAAGATATCTTAAAACCATGTTTGTTAGTTATAGAGATCAAACTTTAACATGTGAAAGATTAACTTCTGAAAATCTTGCTTTTAGGAAAAGAAATGATTTCTTAGAAAAAGAGTTAGTCATGTTCCATCAAACTCAGCAGGATAGAGATGATGCTTTTTATGTTAGGGATGAAGTGCTAAAAATGAATGAATCTCTAAAAACTGAGTTAGAAAAGGAGAGAGAGATTATAAGAACTTGGACTAACTCTGGCAAAACAACTCAAAATTTGCTAAGCAGTGGAAACTGGAAAGAGGGCTTAGGCTATGGAGAAAATAAAAATGAAAAAGGAACTGTAGAAATTAAGCTTGTTGATAAGCAAAAGCCGAAGTTAAAACCTGTTAAGTTTGTAACTGAAAAATCTGAAAATGAGAAATCAGAAGTTAAAAAGGAATTAGCTTCTGACAAACTAAAACAGGAAAAGACTGCTGAAGTTAACATAGGCTTAATGACAAAGAAGCAGCTTAAGCATAAGCTGAAAGAAGTTAAGAATGCAAACAAGGTAAAATCACCTAGGAAAAACAGGAATGGAAAGGAAGGTATGAATAAAAGCAATAACTATAAATCTGTTCCTGATGCTTCTAGAAAAGCGTGTCATAACTGTGGAAGTTCTAACCATCTGGCTTCTTTTTGCAGGAAGAATAAGAATATCAACTCCTTATCTTCAAAATCAGGAGTTAAGAGTCAGTCTGTTAGATACAAACCACAAAATCCTTGTTTTCATTGTGGTAGTTTATGGCATTCCATTTATACTTGTAAGGAATATCATAGTTTGTACTATGATTATTATCAAATAAAACCTTCTTTAAAGAAAGTTTCTGTTGTTCCTTCTAGTGTAAGTTCTGATTCAAAGTCTGGTAGTATAAGTTCTGATAAGAAAACTGTTAACATAAAATCTGATGCTAAATCCGCTGCAAATGTTAACAAACCTAAAAAGGCCAAAGGATCCAAGCAAGTCTGGGTCCTTAAAACTAATAATTAGTGGTCTTTTTGATTGCAGGGCAACAGGAAAAATATTTTAGTTCTGGACAGTGGATGTTCAGGACATATGACTGGAAATAAGGCCCTGCTATTAGACTTTGTGGAGAAAGCTGGCCCAAGTGTTTCTTATGGAGATGGCAACATTGGAAAAACTTTGGGATATGGCAATATCAATCTTGGGAATGTCATCATTAAAGATGTAGCTCTGGTCTCAGGACTTAAACACAACTTACTGAGTATAAGTCAAATCTGTGACAGAGGTTATCATGTTGATTTCTTTGCAGAACATTGTGAAATAGTTAGTAAATCTAAAGAAAAAATTGTTCTGAAGGGATTCAGGCGTGGTAACATTTATGAAGCTAAGCTTTCAACAAGTTCTGATGGTTCTGCAATCTGTTTAGTGAGTAGAGCCTCAACTGAAGAAAGCTGGAATTGGCACAAGAAACTCTCCCATTTAAACTTCAACAAGATAAATGAACTGATCAAGAAAGATCTTGTGAGAGGACTGCCAAAATCAGTGTTTGTTCCTGATGGTCTTTGTGACTCATGTCAGAAGGCTAAACAAAGAAAATCTTCATTCAAGAGCAAGACTGAATCATCAATTCTTGAGCCTTATTATCTGCTTCATGTTGATCTATTTGGTCCAGTGAATGTCATGTCTATTGCAAAGAAGAAATATGCATTGGTCATAGTAGATGAGTTCACCAGATACACATGGGTGTATTACTTGCACACAAAAAGTGAAACTGCATCTATCCTGATTGATCATGTCAAACATCTGGATAAATTGATCAAAGATTCTGTGAAAATTTTGAGGAGTAATAATGGCACTGAATTCAAGAATCTGATGATGGAAGAGTTCTGCAAAAATCATGGAATAAAGCAGGAATTTTCTGCTCCTGGAACTCCACAGCAAAATGGAGTTGTTGAAAGGAAGAATAGAACTCTCATTGAAGCTGCACGAACAATGCTTGAAGAAGCAAAGCTTCCAACCTATTTCTGGGCTGAAGCTGTGCAGACTGCTTGTTTTACTCAAAATGCAACACTCATTAACAAGCATGGAAAAACACCATATGAGATGGTGAAGAACAAGCAGCCAAATCTCAAATACTTTCATGTATTTGGATGTAAGTGTTTTGTTCTCAAGACTCATCCTGAACAGCTATCCAAGTTTGATCTAAAAGCTGATGAGGGAATCTTTGTTGGATATCCACTTTCTACAAAAGCCTTCAGAGTCTATAATTTGAGAACAAAAGTGGTCATGGAATCTATCAATGTCTCTTTTGATGACAAGAAGATCACTGGACTTGAAGATTGCATTGATCATGATCAGCTGAGATTTGAAAATGAAGATTCATATTCTGATACCTCAAGTCCTGACAGTCTAAGTCCTGATACTGTAAATTCTGATGGATTAAACTCTGATGTTATTGAAACTGTGGTGACTACGTCAAAGGAAGATGCACCAATGCAGGGGGAGCATACTCAAGATATTATCACATCTCAAGAAGCATCAGAACATACATATGGCTCTTCAAATTCTGATTCATCAAGTTCTGATAAGCCAAGTACTGACAGTACTGAAAATCTAAATACTGAAGGATCCAACTCAGAGAGCATAGTTTCAGGGGGAGCATCAGAAAATGAAACCGAAGACAGCATGAATCATGGGGGAGCATCCAGTTCTAGAGAAAATCTTCCATCTGCAAGGAAGTGGACAAAATCACATACACCTGATTTGATAATTGGAAATCCTGAGGCAGGTGTCAGAACTAGAACAGGTACTTCGAATGAATGTCTTTACAATTCTTTTCTCTCTCAGTCTGAGCCAAAGAAAGTGGAAGAAGCTCTTCAAGATGCTGATTGGGTGCAAGCAATGCAGGAAGAGTTGAATGAATTTGAAAGAAACAAAGTCTGGACCTTAGTGCCAAGACCTAAGAATAGATCGGTTGTTGGTACAAAGTGGGTATTCAGAAACAAAACTGACAGTGAGGGCATAATTGTAAGGAACAAGGCAAGGCTGGTTGCAAAAGGATATTCTCAACAGGAGGGAATTGACTATGATGAAACATTTGCTCCAGTTGCTAGGTTAGAAGCCATAAGGATATTCATGGCTTATGCTGCTCACAAAAAGTTTACTGTCTTTCAAATGGATGTGAAAAGTGCTTTTCTCAATGGAGAATTGGAAGAGGAAGTATATGTTGAACAACCTCCAGGCTTTGTAGATTCCAAATATCCAGATTATGTCTACAGGCTTGATAAAGCACTTTATGGACTTAAGCAAGCTCCTAGAGCATGGTATGAGACTTTAGCTCAGTTTCTTCTGGAAAGTGGATTCAACAGAGGAACTATTGACAAAACACTGTTCTATCTCAACCATGGCAAGGACTTACTTTTGATCCAGATTTATGTTGATGATATTATTTTTGGGTCTCCAAATGACAAACTTTGCAAAAAGTTTGCCAAACTAATGCAGTCAAGATATCAGATGAGTATGATGGGAGAACTTAGTTATTTTCTGGGCCTTCAAGTCAAGCAGAGTGAAGAAGGAACTTTTATTTGTCAATCTAAGTACACCAGAAACTTGCTGAAGAAATTTGGAATGCAAGACTGTTCAAGTGCATCCACTCCCATGGCCACTGCAACAAAACTGGATAAGGATACTGGTAATTCAGTAGATATTACTGATTACAGAGGTATGATTGGCTCACTTCTCTATCTAACTGCTAGTAGACCAGATATCATGTTTGCTACCTGTCTTTGTGTAAGATTTCAAGCAGATCCAAGAGAACCTCACTTAACAGCTGTAAAAAGAATCTTTAAGTATCTTAAAGGAATAGCTGATCTAGGATTATGGTATCCTAGAGAATCAGATTTTAAATTAATAGGTTACTCAGATGCAGATTTTGCAGGTTGCAAAATTGACAGGAAAAGCACAAGTGGTAGCTGCCAATTTCTTGGAGGCAGGTTGGTTTCTTGGTATAGCAAGAAACAAAAGTCAATTTCCACATCAACTGCAGAAGCAGAGTATATTGCTGCAGGAAGCTGCTGTGCACAGATTCTCTGGATGAAGAATCAGTTACTGGATTATGGGTTAACATATTTCAAAATCCCTATTTACTGTGATAATCAAAGTGCTATTGCTATGACAGGTAATCCAGTTCAACACTCTATGACAAAGCACATCAGCATCAGGTACCATTTCATCCGGGAACATGTGGATGAAGGTACAGTGGAATTGCATTTTGTTCCCACAGATCAACAAGTAGCAGATATCTTCACAAAACCACTGTGTGAAGCTACCTTTACAAAATTGGTAAATGAACTTGGAATGATTTCAGGTTCTTTCTCTAAATCTGCTTAAACTTGTTCTATGTTATCAGACTTTATGATCAGTATTTACAGAATTAATCTCTTTGTATATTCTGTGCATTAATTGATAAATGTTTTTAAGTACTGACTGTTGTCTGATACATATCTCTTAACTCTCATAAGTGATATATCTGTTTAAGTAATCATTCTATCCTATGAGGATAATTGTGCTAGATACTGACCTACTAGTCTTCAATAAACAAATGATCCCATGAAAAAAGTAATTATTTCTGTGGAAATCTTATGACACAAGCAAATTCTGATAACTGAGCTTAGTTAAGTTTACTTTGTATATCTTATTACTAAGTCACAAATTAGAATAATGCTACTCATCTGTTAAATTCTGATACTAGTAAAACTGCTGAATGTACTAAGTGCTGATAAACCTCACTTATCAAAAGAAAAAAAATCAGGTACTCCTTTGAGATCTAGAGTAAAAATGTGAAAGGGACGACCCAAGTGCATTGCTGGTATTAAGTAAATATGCATTAGAAAAGCAAAATATTTTCTTGGTGACTTTTCACACTCTATGATTACTGGAGAAATACTCTGATAATAGCATAAATTCTGATAAGCAGTCGTGACTCACTTACACTGAGAAGCCACTGTAAAATAGAATTTCAAAAGATGCATAAAATTAGCACAAAAACAGTTGAGGTGGACTCATGCATGAACTCATTTATCAGTAGGTTTCAGGATAATGACAGCTCTTTAGCAAAATTTTAATTATGACTTATTTCTAAGATGTACTGAAGTAGATCAGACTTTACTCTTTATTATTTATTTAGCTTAATGCACACACACATCACTCCATATGAATGATGAAATTTCTGTGGTGGTCTATGTTATTTTAGATAAACAGTCATTGTGTCATTTTGCACAAATTCTGAGGACAAGTTCTAGTTACACGTTCTGATGATTAAGTTCTGACGTTCATAACTAAGAACTTGTATGAGTATTTACTAAGATGAGCATTCCTTTTCGAGTTAAGAATTATGTTCTGATGACTGTTAAGTTCTGGTATAGGTCTAAGTTCTGATTTTCAGTCTAACCTTTACTTGGCTTATCTTGAATGAAATTTAATAACAGTCTCAGTTACTCGCATGTTGATGAAGATTGAGAGATGAATCAGATTCTGAGGATCAGATTCCCTCTTCAGAACCTGTGGTAATGAAGCTGAGAAGGCAACTTCTCAGAAGGATTCTGCAATTGGGGGTTCTAGGCTTCTCAAGAGGCTTAGACGTATGACGGTTCCTGAAACTCCCAAGGAATCCAAATCAACAAGGAAGTACAAGAAACAGAGGGCACAAGGCCAGTTTCAGATGATGAGGAGGAAGCAGCTAAGGAAGGGGATCAGGAATCTCTGATCTCACAAGACAAGGAATTTGCTCCAGTCACTTCTTCTCCATCAACTCCATCTCAGGAACCTGTATCTGACAAGGCTAATTCACCTTCTATGTCTCTTGTTGATCCAGGCACAAGTGCTGAAATTGATATTCAGAACCTGGTTGTGCCTGAAATACTTTTCTTAGAAGCTCCAACAACAAATAATCCTTCCACAACACCTGTTACTGATGCTGTTCAAACTCCTGAGTTATCACTAACACCTTCTCTGCATCAAGATGCTGATGATCAGATTTTAGGTGAGCATCAGGATATGGCTGTTGATCAGAACTTAGTATCAGATCAGCAATTAGAGGATGTTGAAGCCTCCATTGCTACTCACACAGTTATCTTATCAGAAGATACTGATTCTCTAAGTTCTGATGCTGCAAATGTTGGAGATACTGGTGAGGCTGCTACAACTGTAGATGCTGATGAAGCAGGTCCTTCAGGACATACTCCTCCACTGACTCTTCCTAAGTCTGAACTGTTAAAGGAGTTTGTTATCAGGGATGCACCAGTACCTTGGAGTGAAACTCCTGCAGGTCAGGAGTGGACTAAGGAATGGAACTCAGTTTCATGTGTTCCAAATGCTTTACATCTTGCTGAGCACTTGACTAAAGCTGATGAAATGTTACATTCTGATGATTTTAAAACCCAGCTTAGAGTCACTGCATTGAGTACTAAACATCTACAAGGTCTTCATTCCAACACTCATGCAGAGCTACACAAGATTCAGGAGAACTTTATCAAACAGGAACAAGTTTGGAAAATTGATAAGAAAAAGTTCTTCCAACCTACCATTGACAGGGTTGCTTATATTGAGAAAACTCAAGAGAAGCAACAAACTCAGATTGATCAAATTCTGACAAATCAAGCTTCTCAGCAATCGCAACTTACTGAAATCCAGACCTCAGTGGAATTACTTATCTCTCTTTTATTACCTGCTGATGCCAAAAAGGGGGAGAAGGTAATTAAGTCCAAATGCAAACCAACAAGTCACTGCAAGGAAAGGATGATGGAAAGATGACCAAGGAAACTCTGGAATGGGTAGTGGTCATAGTCAAGGTAGAAGGTTTACATCAAGACAAGCTAGTCACAGAACAAGTTCTGATACTGGGAAAAGAATAAGTTCTGCTGCTGGTAAAAGGATAAGTTCTAATGAACTTCTAGATCTTGATGAGGAAATGTCAAGACAGTTATTTCTTCAAGAAAATCCAGGGATGGACTTGGAAAGTTTAAAGGAAGAAGAAGCCAGACTTAAATCAGAGAAAGTCACATCTAAATCTGAAGCTTCTGGTAAAAGTTACTTCCAAAACCTAAGGCATTGTGATCAAAGAAAGGATACATACTGAAGAAACTTTGGCTAGATCACAACCACAGATAGATCCAAGATCCAAGGGTAAAGAAAAGGTTGGTGAACCTATCAAGCCTTATGTACCTCCTGAGGAAGAAGAAATTACTGATGGAAAAGATGATCTTGCTCTGACTTCAAGAAAAATTCTTAAAACAACCTCTGACATGGCTCAAGTTGTTCAGAGTCAAGAAATTGTAAGTTCTGATATTCAGAAGAAGCAAGTAACCTCTGACAGTGCTCAAGTTAACTTGATATCAGAAAATAAATCTAAAACACTCCTACCAGGATTCACTAAAGCAAAACAGACTCAATCTTTGAAGACTACTCCAGTGGTTTTGAAGCAAGAGTAGTTACTGGAAAGGAAGCTAGAGATAAAACTGGATTGGGAAGTGCTGATGAAAGAAGAGTACACAACACTACCGATGATCCAACTTCCTTGAGTGAACCAGGTATTGGAGCAACTCCTGAAAGATTGAATCAACTAGAATCTGTACAGATGGTTTACCATACCTACTTGAAAGAATACATCATGTTGTATTTCATGACAGATGGTAGGGTTTATCATATAAGACAAAATGCCATTCCTTTGAAGTATTTTAAAGAATTGGAGCATGTACTTTTCTTACTTCAAGTGGATGACAGAATAACAGAGACTGCTGCAAACTACTTAAAAGAACAGATTCAGAGACAGAAAAGGCTTTATTCTGTTAAGTTTGACAGCATATATGTTCCAAAGTACAGAAATCACAATGGTGATATTGTTGATATGAAGCCTAATACTGCACAGATCAGAACATATCTTGGTATTAAGGGGCTTGAATTCAATCTAGAGTCTAACAAAGCTTATGTCATAAGACTAGATCGGGAGTTAAGAAAAGCAAAGATTAATGATCTCAGAGCTGCAATATTTCAAACTGGTGAAGATACTGCAGAGCTTAAAGATGTCAAACGGAGAATGATTGATGAACTCAGATATGCTGAGAAATGTTTGTTGAAGAATTATCTCAGAACAACTCCTGACATCAGAGAGATCAGAAAATGATGAAGCCAAGTCAAAGATCTACAACTACTTAAATTCTGATGTGTATACAGACCAAAGTTGTTATCAGAAGTTGAATTGGTAAAAGCTTTAAGGACTGTAAGTTGTAGTTATCTTGTCTATTTCTCATGCATTTGTACTTAATGTTTTTGACATCATCAAATATCTGTTAAACTTGTATATTTTGCTAATTTACAAGTTGGGGGAGATTGTTAGATATATTTGATAATGTCATGGCTAATATGTTTTATGTTTAGATTTCAGATCTTATTTGAACAGAACAAATCAGTACTTAACTGATCAGTACTTATACTAGAAGTCAGAACTTAAGGGATATCAGTACTTATGTCATCAGGAGATAGATATCAGAACTTAAGTGCTGAAGGACGATCAGATAAGGACAGTAGCTGATTAAAGTTAAGAAGATTAAGATAAATATAAGAAGAGATATGCATGAAGAAGGAATTCCGTGAAGAATGGAATACTTGGAATAAAAGATATCTGATTGATATATTTTAGGAAGCAGAATTATATTCCATATCAATTAGCGATTATCTTGTAACTGTGTAGTATATAAACACAGACATAGGGTTTACACTAGAAGTGTTATCATTATCGAGAATATTATTTACTATAACCCTAGCAGCTCTCGTGATATTTTGTTCATCACTGAGAGATAACAGTTTCAGATTGTAACAGAGTTTATTGTTTCAATAAAGTTTGTTTTCTGTTACATAAGTTCTTGAAGTTTGATTTGATTGTAATAAACACTGTATTCACCCCCTCTACAGTGAAAGTGTGACCTAACAAAGAAGAAGCTCCATTCTCTTCTGATATGAGCCCGTTTCAACTGCCCAAGTTTTGTCAAACTCCTTTCATACCCAAATTTGCCATTAACTCCTGAAGAGCTGATTCTTCTGGAATTGAAAAGGTACAATCTTCTAGGAGATGTAGAGCTTTTTGTATTGTACCAGGAGTGACTGCATAAGATGAATCACCCTTCGAAAACAATACTGGGAGTTCCATGTTTACCACCATCATCAAAGTGCCCAGTCCGCCAAAATGTCAGAACTTGTTGGCTCGAAAGAGTGAAGGATGGGTCAGTGCATACCCAATCTCACTTGTGTGCAAGAAGATCTTGCACAAAATGCAATTCAGATGGAACTTCAGCATGATCAAGAATTTCAGCATAGTTGTTTGGAACAAACTTAGCTCCATCAATGATTAAATCCTTAGGTGCCATGTGAAAAATTGAGATTTAAAAGTGCCTGTTAGGTGTTTGATAAAATGTCTGTATGAAAAACCAACGTGAGAGAAAGAAGAGTAAAAGCAAGTAGAGAAAAAGTATGAAGGAAATAAAATTAAAGAAATCATTTCTCTGTCGTACTTATACTCTGAAAAAAATATTACCGTTGGACACCTATCAGACATGCAATAATAACGGATAGTTACTGGCGCGAGAAACAGTAATCATTACTTGCCCCTTGCCTGTTTTCAAGGAAAAACCGTTCCATTTACCCAGATATTCCATTAATCAAGGTGAAACCGGTTTAATTCAAAATTGAAACCGTTCCCACTGATTTAATTATTTTTCACTGCATCATTAATATTCTGAAAAGAAATCAAGTGAAAATGACCAAGATAAATCATATGAGTAAGTACTGATAAAGGAAAGTCAGAACTTAAATTATAACAGAATTTATATGGTCATCAGAAATCAATCAGGATTTATCAATGCATTACAAATAACTTAGAGACAAAATCTTGAAATAAAGACATATTTCATTAATATATCAAGAGAATACATTCATGAAATGGAAATTACATCAGTACTTATACAAGATTTCCCTTAGCTACTAAACCTAACATCAACAGCTTTAGTCCTAGCTAAGAAGCCTGACAAAGCTGATGATGAAGAAAAATAGGAAGAAGACAAGATTAAATCATTTTTTCTCTTCTTCCTACTCTCGACAAACAGAATGGCGAGTCAGATGATTCGCTCTTGCTGGGCGGAGAGCTTCCAGCCTTTCCTTCCCAATTGCTCTAGATGGCGATGGTAGTCCATAGAGAACAGGAGTTGGGTCAGTACCCTCCTGTGGGACAGAGTCCCATATCTCCTCAGGAAGGACGTGACGTGCCATTCCTGCTGCTAGTCGGCACAGCTTAGCTCCATTGAAGTTTTGGTAGTTCCAAAACATGTTGTATCTGACCATTGTGTTTTTGAAAAGAAAGTATGAAGGTAAGTTTGTGAGAAAGAGTGTGATGGGAAGGCTGATGTGAAGTGGCTGCTTATATAGGCAAGAGAATGCCAGGAGACGTAAAAGTATTTTATGCTGACAGGTAGAATTAATTCTACCTCGTTTCCCCAGACTTGGAAAAGAATAACATTCATTGGAAAGAGAAAACATGGTTGAATGCGCACAACACAAGTAAAGTTGACTGTTTAAGTACGAGTACCATGAATCCTAACCATAGTGACTATTAATCTTCCACTTCACATGTTCTAGTTTGTACCGAGACTGTTATCAAATTTATCCACAGATAAGTCAAGTAAAGAATTTAGACTGTAATATCAGAACTTAGACTTATTTCAGAACTTAACAGCCATCAGAACATAATTTCTTAACTCGAAAAAGGAATGCCTATCTAAGTAAATCCTCATACAAGTGCTGAGTTATACTCTTCAGAACTTAATCGTCAGAATATGCAAACAGAACTTGGCCTCAGAGTTAGTGCAAAATGACACAATGATTGTTTATCTAAAACATAGACCACCACAGTAATTTTCATCATTCAGATGGAGTGATTAGTGTGTGCATCAGCTAAATAGCAGACAAAGAGTAAGTCTGATTCACTTCAGTATATCTTAGAAATAAGGCATAACTAAAATTTTGCTAAAGAGCTGTCATTATCCTGAAACCTACTATGAATGAGTTCATGCTTGAGTCCACCTCACTGTTTTGTGCTAATTTTATGCATCTTTTTAAATTCTATTTTACAGTGGCTCCTCAGTGTAAGTGAGTCACGACTGCTTCAGAATTTATGCTATTATCAGAGTATTTCTCCAGTATCATAGAGTGTGAAAAGTCACCAAGAAAATATTTTGCTTTTCTAATGCATATTTACTTAATACCAGCAATGCACTTGGGTCTTCCCTTCCACATTTTACTCTAGATCTCAAAGGAGTACCTGATTTTATTCTTTGAACCTTTGATTTTTCTTTTATAAGTGAGGTTTATCAGCACTTAGTACATTCAACAGTTTTACTAGTATCAGAACTTAACAAGATGAGTAGCATTATTCTAATTTGTGACTTAGTAATAAGATAAACAAAGTAAACTCAACTAAGTTCAATTATCAGAATTTGCTAGTGTCATAAGATTTCCACAGAAATATTCTTCTTACATGGGATCATTT